>NW_027194620.1:0-132517 GCF_032444005.1 Ranitomeya imitator
AAAATGCCTGGAGAAGTCATTTCGAATGACTGGTCCTCAGTGTTGTGAGAACGATGACTGGTTAAAATTTTTGGTGGTTTCTTGTTCAGTCCATAGGCCTACATCATGTGGCAAACCGGTGAGCATGTGGCTCTATTAGTATAGGAGATACCTGAAAACATATCACACTTTTCATCATAGTGCTTTTACCAATGCATAAAATGCATGGAGATATCATTTCGAATGACTGGTCCTCAGTGTTGTGAGAACGATGACTGGTTAAAATTTTTGGTGGTTTCTTGTTCAGTCCATAGGCCTACATCATGTGGCAAACCGGTGAGCATGTGGCTCTATTAGTATAGGAGATACCTGAAAACATATCACACTTTTCATCAGTGCTTTTACCAATGCATAAAATGCATGGAGAAGTCATTTCGAATGACTGGTCCTCAGTGTTGTGAGAACGATGACTGGTTAAAATTTTTGGTGGTTTCTTGTTCAGTCCATAGGCCTACATCATGTGGCAAACCGGTGAGCATGTGGCTCTATTAGTATAGGAGATACCTGAAAACATATCACACTTTTCATCATAGTGCTTTTACCAATGCATAAAATGCATGGAGAAGTCATTTCGAATGACTGGTCCTCAGTGTTGTGAGAACGATGACTGGTTAAAATTTTTGGTGGTTTCTTGTTCAGTCCATAGGCCTACATCATGTGGCAAACCGGTGAGCATGTGGCTCTATTAGTATAGGAGATACCTGAAAACATATCACACTTTTCATCATAGTGCTTTTACCAATGCATAAAATGCATGGAGAAGTCATTTCGAATGACTGGTCCTCAGTGTTGTGAGAACGATGACTGGTTAAAATTTTTGGTGGTTTCTTGTTCAGTCCATTAGCCTACATCATGTGGCAAACCGGTGAGCATGTGGCTCTATTAGTATAGGAGATACCTGAAAACATATCACACTTTTCATCATAGTGCTTTTACCAATGCATAAAATGCATGGAGAAGTCATTTCGAATGACTGGTCCTCAGTGTTGTGAGAACGATGGCTGGTTAAAATTTTTGGTGGTTTCTTGTTCAGTCCATAGGCCTACATCATGTGGCAAACCGGTGAGCAAGTGGCTCTATTAGTATAGGAGATACCTGAAAACATATCACACTTTTCATCATAGTGCTTTTACCAATGCATAAAATGCATGGAGAAGTCATTTCGAATGACTGGTCCTCAGTGTTGTGAGAACGATGACTGGTTAAAATTTTTGGTGGTTTCTTGTTCAGTCCATAGGCCTACATCATGTGGCAAACCGGTGAGCATGTGGCTCTATTAGTATAGGAGATACCTGAAAATATATCACACTTTTCATCATAGTGCTTTTACCAATGCATAAAATGACTGGAGAAGTCATTTCGAATGACTGGTCCTCAGTGTTGTGAGAACGATGACTGGTTAAAATTTTTGGTGGTTTCTTGTTCAGTCCATAGGCCTACATCATGTGGCAAACCGGTGAGCATGTGGCTCTATTAGTATAGGAGATACCTGAAAACATATCACACTTTTCATCATAGTGCTTTTACCAATGCATAAAATGCATGGAGAAGTCATTTCGAATGACTGGTCCTCAGTGTTGTGAGAACGATGACTGGTTAGAATTTTTGGTGGTTTCTTGTTCAGTCCATAGGCCTACATCATGTGGCAAACCGGTGAGCATGTGGCTCTATTAGTATAGGAGATACCTGAAAACATATCACACTTTTCATCATAGTGCTTTTACCAATGCATAAAATGCATGGAGAAGTCATTTCGAATGACTGGTCCTCAGTGTTGTGAGAACGATGACTGGTTAAAATTTTTGGTGGTTTCTTGTTCAGTCCATAGGCCTACATCATGTGGCAAACCGGTGAGCATGTGGCTCTATTAGTATAGGAGATACCTGAAAACATATCACACTTTTCATCATAGTGCTTTTACCAATGCATAAAATGCATGGAGAAGTCATTTCGAATGACTGGTCCTCAGTGTTGTGAGAACGATGACTGGTTAAAATTTTTGGTGGTTTCTTGTTCAGTCCATAGGCCTACATCATGTGGCAAACCGGTGAGCATGTGGCTCTATTAGTATAGGAGATACCTGAAAACATATCACACTTTTCATCATAGTGCTTTTACCAATGCATAAAATGCATGGAGAAGTCATTTCGAATGACTGGTCCTCAGTGTTGTGAGAACGATGACTGGTTAAAATTTTTGGTGGTTTCTTGTTCAGTCCATTAGCCTACATCATGTGGCAAACCGGTGAGCATGTGGCTCTATTAGTATAGGAGATACCTGAAAACATATCACACTTTTCATCATAGTGCTTTTACCAATGCATAAAATGCATGGAGAAGTCATTTCGAATGACTGGTCCTCAGTGTTGTGAGAACGATGACTGGTTAAAATTTTTGGTGGTTTCTTGTTCAGTCCACAGGCCTACATCATGTGGCAAACCGGTGAGCATGTAGCTCTATTAGTATAGGAGATACCTGAAAACATATCACACTTTTCATCATAGTGCTTTTACCAATGCATAAAATGCATGGAGAAGTCATTTCGAATGACTGGTCCTCAGTGTTGTGAGAACGATGACTGGTTAAAATTTTTGGTGGTTTCTTGTTCAGTCCATAGGCCTACATCATGTGGCAAACCGGTGAGCATGTGGCTCTATTAGTATAGGAGATACCTGAAAACATATCACACTTTTCATCATAGTGCTTTTACCAATGCATAAAATGCATGGAGAAGTCATTTCGAATGACTGGTCCTCAGTGTTGTGAGAACGATGACTGGTTAAAATTTTTGGTGGTTTCTTGTTCAGTCCATAGGCCTACATCATGTGGCAAACTGGTGAGCATGTGGCTCTATTAGTATAGGAGATACCTGAAAACATATCACACTTTTCATCACAGTGCTTTTACCAATGCATAAAATGCATGGAGAAGTCATTTCGAATGACTGGTCCTCAGTGTTGTGAGAACGATGCCTGGTTAAAATTTTTGGTGGTTTCTTGTTCAGTCCATAGGCCTACATCATGTGGCAAACCGGTGAGCATGTGGCTCTATTAGTATAGGAGATACCTGAAAACATATCACACTTTTCATCATAGTGCTTTTACCAATGCATAAAATGCATGGAGAAGTCATTTCGAATGACTGGTCCTCAGTGTTGTGAGAACGATGACTGGTTAAAATTTTTGGTGGTTTCTTGTTCAGTCCATAGGCCTACATCATGTGGCAAACCGGTGAGCATGTGGCTCTATTAGTATAGGAGATACCTGAAAACATATCACACTTTTCATCATAGTGCTTTTACCAATGCATAAAATGCATGGAGAAGTCATTTCGAATGACTGGTCCTCAGTGTTGTGAGAACGATGACTGGTTAAAATTTTTGGTGGTTTCTTGTTCAGTCCATTAGCCTACATCATGTGGCAAACCGGTGAGCATGTGGCTCTATTAGTATAGGAGATACCTGAAAACATATCACACTTTTCATCATAGTGCTTTTACCAATGCATAAAATGCATGGAGAAGTCATTTCGAATGACTGGTCCTCAGTGTTGTGAGAACGATGACTGGTTAAAATTTTTGGTGGTTTCTTGTTCAGTCCATTAGCCTACATCATGTGGCAAACCGGTGAGCATGTGGCTCTATTAGTATAGGAGATACCTGAAAACATATCACACTTTTCATCATAGTGCTTTTACCAATGCATAAAATGCATGGAGAAGTCATTTCGAATGACTGGTCCTCAGTGTTGTGAGAACGATGACTGGTTAAAATTTTTGGTGGTTTCTTGTTCAGTCCATAGGCCTACATCATGTGGCAAACCAGTGAGCATGTGGCTCTATGAGTATAGGAGATACCTGAAAACATATCACACTTTTCATCATAGTGCTTTTACCAATGCATAAAATGCATGGAGTAGTCATTTCGAATGACTGGTCCTCAGTGTTGTGAGAACGATGACTGGTTAAAATTTTTGGTGGTTTCTTGTTCAGTCCATAGGCCTACATCATGTGGCAAACCGGTGAGCATGTGGCTCTATTAGTATAGGAGATACCTGAAAACATATCACACTTTTCATCATAGTGCTTTTACCAATGCATAAAATGCATGGAGAAGTCATTTCGAATGACTGGTCCTCAGTGTTGTGAGAACGATGACTGGTTAAAATTTTTGGTGGTTTCTTGTTCAGTCCATAGGCCTACATCATGTGGCAAACCGGTGAGCATGTGGCTCTATTAGTATAGGAGATACCTGAAAACATATCACACTTTTCATCATAGTGCTTTTACCAATGCATAAAATGCATGGAGAAGTCATTTCGAATGACTGGTCCTCAGTGTTGTGAGAACGATGACTGGTTAAAATTTTTGGTGGTTTCTTGTTCAGTCCATAGGCCTACATCATGTGGCAAACCGGTGAGCATGTGGCTCTATTAGTATAGGAGATACCTGAAAACATATCACACTTTTCATCATAGTGCTTTTACCAATGCATAAAATGCATGGAGAAGTCATTTCGAATGACTGGTCCTCAGTGTTGTGAGAACGATGACTGGTTAAAATTTTTGGTGGTTTCTTGTTCAGTCCATAGGCCTACATCATGTGGCAAACCGGTGAGCATGTGGCTCTATTAGTATAGGAGATACCTGAAAACATATCACACTTTTCATCATAGTGCTTTTACCAATGCATAAAATGCATGGAGAAGTCATTTCGAATGACTGGTCCTCAGTGTTGTGAGAACGATGACTGGTTAAAATTTTTGGTGGTTTCTTGTTCAGTCCATTAGCCTACATCATGTGGCAAACCGGTGAGCATGTGGCTCTATTAGTATAGGAGATACCTGAAAACATATCACACTTTTCATCATAGTGCTTTTACCAATGCATAAAATGCATGGAGAAGTCATTTCGAATGACTGGTCCTAAGTGTTGTGAGAACGATGACTGGTTAAAATTTTTGGTGGTTTCTTGTTCAGTCCACAGGCCTACATCATGTGGCAAACCGGTGAGCATGTGGCTCTATTAGTATAGGAGATACCTGAAAACATATCACACTTTTCATCATAGTGCTTTTACCAATGCATAAAATGCATGGAGAAGTCATTTCGAATGACTGGTCCTCAGTGTTGTGAGAACGATGACTGGTTAAAATTTTTGGTGGTTTCTTGTTCAGTCCATAGGCCTACATCATGTGGCAAACTGGTGAGCATGTGGCTCTATTAGTATAGGAGATACCTGAAAACATATCACACTTTTCATCACAGTGCTTTTACCAATGCATAAAATGCATGGAGAAGTCATTTCGAATGACTGGTCCTCAGTGTTGTGAGAACGATGACTGGTTAAAATTTTTGGTGGTTTCTTGTTCAGTCCATAGGCCTACATCATGTGGCAAACCGGTGAGCATGTGGCTCTATTAGTATAGGAGATACCTGAAAACATATCACACTTTTCATCATAGTGCTTTTACCAATGCATAAAATGCATGGAGAAGTCATTTCGAATGACTGGTCCTCAGTGTTGTGAGAACGATGACTGGTTAAAATTTTTGGTGGTTTCTTGTTCAGTCCATTAGCCTACATCATGTGGCAAACCGGTGAGCATGTGGCTCTATTAGTATAGGAGATACCTGAAAACATATCACACTTTTCATCATAGTGCTTTTACCAATGCATAAAATGCATGGAGAAGTCATTTCGAATGACTGGTCCTAAGTGTTGTGAGAACGATGACTGGTTAAAATTTTTGGTGGTTTCTTGTTCAGTCCACAGGCCTACATCATGTGGCAAACCGGTGAGCATGTGGCTCTATTAGTATAGGAGATACCTGAAAACATATCACACTTTTCATCATAGTGCTTTTACCAATGCATAAAATGCATGGAGAAGTCATTTCGAATGACTGGTCCTCAGTGTTGTGAGAACGATGACTGGTTAAAATTTTTGGTGGTTTCTTGTTCAGTCCATAGGCCTACATCATGTGGCAAACCGGTGAGAATGTGGCTCTATTAGTATAGGAGATACCTGAAAACATATCACACTTTTCATCATAGTGCTTTTACCAATGCATAAAATGCATGGAGAAGTCATTTCGAATGACTGGTCCTCAGTGTTGTGAGAACGATGACTGGTTAAAATTTTTGGTGGTTTCTTGTTCAGTCCATAGGCCTACATCATGTGGCAAACTGGTGAGCATGTGGCTCTATTAGTATAGGAGATACCTGAAAACATATCACACTTTTCATCACAGTGCTTTTACCAATGCATAAAATGCATGGAGAAGTCATTTCGAATGACTGGTCCTCAGTGTTGTGAGAACGATGACTGGTTAAAATTTTTGGTGGTTTCTTGTTCAGTCCATAGGCCTACATCATGTGGCAAACCGGTGAGCATGTGGCTCTATTAGTATAGGAGATACCTGAAAACATATCACACTTTTCATCATAGTGCTTTTACCAATGCATAAAATGCATGGAGAAGTCATTTCGAATGACTGGTCCTCAGTGTTGTGAGAACGATGACTGGTTAAAATTTTTGGTGGTTTCTTGTTCAGTCCATAGGCCTACAATCATGTGGCAAACCGGTGAGCATGTGGCTCTATTAGTATAGGAGATACCTGAAAACATATCACACTTTTCATCATAGTGCTTTTACCAATGCATAAAATGCATGGAGAAGTCATTTCGAATGACTGGTCCTCAGTGTTGTGAGAACGATGACTGGTTAAAATTTTTGGTGGTTTCTTGTTCAGTCCATAGGCCTACATCATGTGGCAAACCGGTGAGCATGTGGCTCTATTAGTATAGGAGATACCTGAAAACATATCACACTTTTCATCATAGTGCTTTTACCAATGCATAAAATGCATGGAGAAGTCATTTCGAATGACTGGTCCTCAGTGTTGTGAGAACGATGGCTGGTTAAAATTTTTGGTGGTTTCTTGTTCAGTCCATAGGCCTACATCATGTGGCAAACCGGTGAGCAAGTGGCTCTATTAGTATAGGAGATACCTGAAAACATATCACACTTTTCATCATAGTGCTTTTACCAATGCATAAAATGCATGGAGAAGTCATTTCGAATGACTGGTCCTCAGTGTTGTGAGAACGATGACTGGTTAAAATTTTTGGTGGTTTCTTGTTCAGTCCATAGGCCTACATCATGTGGCAAACTGGTGAGCATGTTGCTCTATTAGTATAGGAGATACCTGAAAATATATCACACTTTTCATCATAGTGCTTTTACCAATGCATAAAATGACTGGAGAAGTCATTTCGAATGACTGGTCCTCAGTGTTGTGAGAACGATGACTGGTTAAAATTTTTGGTGGTTTCTTGTTCAGTCCATAGGCCTACATCATGTGGCAAACCGGTGAGCATGTGGCTCTATTAGTATAGGAGATACCTGAAAACATATCACACTTTTCATCATAGTGCTTTTACCAATGCATAAAATGCATGGAGAAGTCATTTCGAATGACTGGTCCTCAGTGTTGTGAGAACGATGACTGGTTAGAATTTTTGGTGGTTTCTTGTTCAGTCCATAGGCCTACATCATGTGGCAAACCGGTGAGCATGTGGCTCTATTAGTATAGGAGATACCTGAAAACATATCACACTTTTCATCATAGTGCTTTTACCAATGCATAAAATGCATGGAGAAGTCATTTCGAATGACTGGTCCTCAGTGTTGTGAGAACGATGACTGGTTAAAATTTTTGGTGGTTTCTTGTTCAGTCCATAGGCCTACATCATGTGGCAAACCGGTGAGCATGTGGCTCTATTAGTATAGGAGATACCTGAAAACATATCACACTTTTCATCATAGTGCTTTTACCAATGCATAAAATGCATGGAGAAGTCATTTCGAATGACTGGTCCTCAGTGTTGTGAGAACGATGACTGGTTAAAATTTTTGGTGGTTTCTTGTTCAGTCCATAGGCCTACATCATGTGGCAAACCGGTGAGCATGTGGCTCTATTAGTATAGGAGATACCTGAAAACATATCACACTTTTCATCATAGTGCTTTTACCAATGCATAAAATGCATGGAGAAGTCATTTCGAATGACTGGTCCTCAGTGTTGTGAGAACGATGACTGGTTAAAATTTTTGGTGGTTTCTTGTTCAGTCCATTAGCCTACATCATGTGGCAAACCGGTGAGCATGTGGCTCTATTAGTATAGGAGATACCTGAAAACATATCACACTTTTCATCATAGTGCTTTTACCAATGCATAAAATGCATGGAGAAGTCATTTCGAATGACTGGTCCTCAGTGTTGTGAGAACGATGACTGGTTAAAATTTTTGGTGGTTTCTTGTTCAGTCCACAGGCCTACATCATGTGGCAAACCGGTGAGCATGTGGCTCTATTAGTATAGGAGATACCTGAAAACATATCACACTTTTCATCATAGTGCTTTTACCAATGCATAAAATGCATGGAGAAGTCATTTCGAATGACTGGTCCTCAGTGTTGTGAGAACGATGACTGGTTAAAATTTTTGGTGGTTTCTTGTTCAGTCCATAGGCCTACATCATGTGGCAAACCGGTGAGCATGTGGCTCTATTAGTATAGGAGATACCTGAAAACATATCACACTTTTCATCATAGTGCTTTTACCAATGCATAAAATGCATGGAGAAGTCATTTCGAATGACTGGTCCTCAGTGTTGTGAGAACGATGACTGGTTAAAATTTTTGGTGGTTTCTTGTTCAGTCCATAGGCCTACATCATGTGGCAAACTGGTGAGCATGTGGCTCTATTAGTATAGGAGATACCTGAAAACATATCACACTTTTCATCACAGTGCTTTTACCAATGCATAAAATGCATGGAGAAGTCATTTCGAATGACTGGTCCTCAGTGTTGTGAGAACGATGCCTGGTTAAAATTTTTGGTGGTTTCTTGTTCAGTCCATAGGCCTACATCATGTGGCAAACCGGTGAGCATGTGGCTCTATTAGTATAGGAGATACCTGAAAACATATCACACTTTTCATCATAGTGCTTTTACCAATGCATAAAATGCATGGAGAAGTCATTTCGAATGACTGGTCCTCAGTGTTGTGAGAACGATGACTGGTTAAAATTTTTGGTGGTTTCTTGTTCAGTCCATAGGCCTACATCATGTGGCAAACCGGTGAGCATGTGGCTCTATTAGTATAGGAGATACCTGAAAACATATCACACTTTTCATCATAGTGCTTTTACCAATGCATAAAATGCATGGAGAAGTCATTTCGGATGACTGGTCCTCAGTGTTGTGAGAACGATGACTGGTTAAAATTTTTGGTGGTTTCTTGTTCAGTCCATAGGCCTACATCATGTGGGAAACCGGTGAGCATGTGGCTCTATTAGTATAGGAGATACCTGAAAACATATCACACTTTTCATCATAGTGCTTTTACCAATGCATAAAATGCCTGGAGAAGTCATTTCGAATGACTGGTCCTCAGTGTTGTGAGAACGATGACTGGTTAAAATTTTTGGTGGTTTCTTGTTCAGTCCATAGGCCTACATCATGTGGCAAACCGGTGAGCATGTGGCTCTATTAGTATAGGAGATACCTGAAAACATATCACACTTTTCATCATAGTGCTTTTACCAATGCATAAAATGCATGGAGATATCATTTCGAATGACTGGTCCTCAGTGTTGTGAGAACGATGACTGGTTAAAATATTTGGTGGTTTCTTGTTCAGTCCATAGGCCTACATCATGTGGCAAACCAGTGAGCATGTGGCTCTATTAGTATAGGAGATACCTGAAAACATATCACACTTTTCATCAGTGCTTTTACCAATGCATAAAATGCATGGAGAAGTCATTTCGAATGACTGGTCCTCAGTGTTGTGAGAACGATGACTGGTTAAAATTTTTGGTGGTTTCTTGTTCAGTCCATAGGCCTACATCATGTGGCAAACCGGTGAGCATGTGGCTCTATTAGTATAGGAGATACCTGAAAACATATCACACTTTTCATCATAGTGCTTTTACCAATGCATAAAATGCATGGAGAAGTCATTTCGAATGACTGGTCCTCAGTGTTGTGAGAACGATGACTGGTTAAAATTTTTGGTGGTTTCTTGTTCAGTCCATAGGCCTACATCATGTGGCAAACCGGTGAGCATGTGGCTCTATTAGTATAGGAGATACCTGAAAACATATCACACTTTTCATCATAGTGCTTTTACCAATGCATAAAATGCATGGAGAAGTCATTTCGAATGACTGGTCCTCAGTGTTGTGAGAACGATGACTGGTTAAAATTTTTGGTGGTTTCTTGTTCAGTCCATTAGCCTACATCATGTGGCAAACCGGTGAGCATGTGGCTCTATTAGTATAGGAGATACCTGAAAACATATCACACTTTTCATCATAGTGCTTTTACCAATGCATAAAATGCATGGAGAAGTCATTTCGAATGACTGGTCCTCAGTGTTGTGAGAACGATGGCTGGTTAAAATTTTTGGTGGTTTCTTGTTCAGTCCATAGGCCTACATCATGTGGCAAACCGGTGAGCAAGTGGCTCTATTAGTATAGGAGATACCTGAAAACATATCACACTTTTCATCATAGTGCTTTTACCAATGCATAAAATGCATGGAGAAGTCATTTCGAATGACTGGTCCTCAGTGTTGTGAGAACGATGACTGGTTAAAATTTTTGGTGGTTTCTTGTTCAGTCCATAGGCCTACATCATGTGGCAAACCGGTGAGCATGTGGCTCTATTAGTATAGGAGATACCTGAAAATATATCACACTTTTCATCATAGTGCTTTTACCAATGCATAAAATGACTGGAGAAGTCATTTCGAATGACTGGTCCTCAGTGTTGTGAGAACGATGACTGGTTAAAATTTTTGGTGGTTTCTTGTTCAGTCCATAGGCCTACATCATGTGGCAAACCGGTGAGCATGTGGCTCTATTAGTATAGGAGATACCTGAAAACATATCACACTTTTCATCATAGTGCTTTTACCAATGCATAAAATGCATGGAGAAGTCATTTCGAATGACTGGTCCTCAGTGTTGTGAGAACGATGACTGGTTAGAATTTTTGGTGGTTTCTTGTTCAGTCCATAGGCCTACATCATGTGGCAAACCGGTGAGCATGTGGCTCTATTAGTATAGGAGATACCTGAAAACATATCACACTTTTCATCATAGTGCTTTTACCAATGCATAAAATGCATGGAGAAGTCATTTCGAATGACTGGTCCTCAGTGTTGTGAGAACGATGACTGGTTAAAATTTTTGGTGGTTTCTTGTTCAGTCCATAGGCCTACATCATGTGGCAAACCGGTGAGCATGTGGCTCTATTAGTATAGGAGATACCTGAAAACATATCACACTTTTCATCATAGTGCTTTTACCAATGCATAAAATGCATGGAGAAGTCATTTCGAATGACTGGTCCTCAGTGTTGTGAGAACGATGACTGGTTAAAATTTTTGGTGGTTTCTTGTTCAGTCCATAGGCCTACATCATGTGGCAAACCGGTGAGCATGTGGCTCTATTAGTATAGGAGATACCTGAAAACATATCACACTTTTCATCATAGTGCTTTTACCAATGCATAAAATGCATGGAGAAGTCATTTCGAATGACTGGTCCTCAGTGTTGTGAGAACGATGACTGGTTAAAATTTTTGGTGGTTTCTTGTTCAGTCCATTAGCCTACATCATGTGGCAAACCGGTGAGCATGTGGCTCTATTAGTATAGGAGATACCTGAAAACATATCACACTTTTCATCATAGTGCTTTTACCAATGCATAAAATGCATGGAGAAGTCATTTCGAATGACTGGTCCTCAGTGTTGTGAGAACGATGACTGGTTAAAATTTTTGGTGGTTTCTTGTTCAGTCCACAGGCCTACATCATGTGGCAAACCGGTGAGCATGTGGCTCTATTAGTATAGGAGATACCTGAAAACATATCACACTTTTCATCATAGTGCTTTTACCAATGCATAAAATGCATGGAGAAGTCATTTCGAATGACTGGTCCTCAGTGTTGTGAGAACGATGACTGGTTAAAATTTTTGGTGGTTTCTTGTTCAGTCCATAGGCCTACATCATGTGGCAAACCGGTGAGCATGTGGCTCTATTAGTATAGGAGATACCTGAAAACATATCACACTTTTCATCATAGTGCTTTTACCAATGCATAAAATGCATGGAGAAGTCATTTCGAATGACAGGTCCTCAGTGTTGTGAGAACGATGACTGGTTAAAATTTTTGGTGGTTTCTTGTTCAGTCCATAGGCCTACATCATGTGGCAAACTGGTGAGCATGTGGCTCTATTAGTATAGGAGATACCTGAAAACATATCACACTTTTCATCACAGTGCTTTTACCAATGCATAAAATGCATGGAGAAGTCATTTCGAATGACTGGTCCTCAGTGTTGTGAGAACGATGCCTGGTTAAAATTTTTGGTGGTTTCTTGTTCAGTCCATAGGCCTACATCATGTGGCAAACCGGTGAGCATGTGGCTCTATTAGTATAGGAGATACCTGAAAACATATCACACTTTTCATCATAGTGCTTTTACCAATGCATAAAATGCATGGAGAAGTCATTTCGAATGACTGGTCCTCAGTGTTGTGAGAACGATGACTGGTTAAAATTTTTGGTGGTTTCTTGTTCAGTCCATAGGCCTACATCATGTGGCAAACCGGTGAGCATGTGGCTCTATTAGTATAGGAGATACCTGAAAACATATCACACTTTTCATCATAGTGCTTTTACCAATGCATAAAATGCATGGAGAAGTCATTTCGAATGACTGGTCCTCAGTGTTGTGAGAACGATGACTGGTTAAAATTTTTGGTGGTTTCTTGTTCAGTCCATTAGCCTACATCATGTGGCAAACCGGTGAGCATGTGGCTCTATTAGTATAGGAGATACCTGAAAACATATCACACTTTTCATCATAGTGCTTTTACCAATGCATAAAATGCATGGAGAAGTCATTTCGAATGACTGGTCCTCAGTGTTGTGAGAACGATGACTGGTTAAAATTTTTGGTGGTTTCTTGTTCAGTCCATTAGCCTACATCATGTGGCAAACCGGTGAGCATGTGGCTCTATTAGTATAGGAGATACCTGAAAACATATCACACTTTTCATCATAGTGCTTTTACCAATGCATAAAATGCATGGAGAAGTCATTTCGAATGACTGGTCCTCAGTGTTGTGAGAACGATGACTGGTTAAAATTTTTGGTGGTTTCTTGTTCAGTCCATAGGCCTACATCATGTGGCAAACCAGTGAGCATGTGGCTCTATGAGTATAGGAGATACCTGAAAACATATCACACTTTTCATCATAGTGCTTTTACCAATGCATAAAATGCATGGAGTAGTCATTTCGAATGACTGGTCCTCAGTGTTGTGAGAACGATGACTGGTTAAAATTTTTGGTGGTTTCTTGTTCAGTCCATAGGCCTACATCATGTGGCAAACCGGTGAGCATGTGGCTCTATTAGTATAGGAGATACCTGAAAACATATCACACTTTTCATCATAGTGCTTTTACCAATGCATAAAATGCATGGAGAAGTCATTTCGAATGACTGGTCCTCAGTGTTGTGAGAACGATGACTGGTTAAAATTTTTGGTGGTTTCTTGTTCAGTCCATAGGCCTACATCATGTGGCAAACCGGTGAGCATGTGGCTCTATTAGTATAGGAGATACCTGAAAACATATCACACTTTTCATCATAGTGCTTTTACCAATGCATAAAATGCATGGAGAAGTCATTTCGAATGACTGGTCCTCAGTGTTGTGAGAACGATGACTGGTTAAAATTTTTGGTGGTTTCTTGTTCAGTCCATAGGCCTACATCATGTGGCAAACCGGTGAGCATGTGGCTCTATTAGTATAGGAGATACCTGAAAACATATCACACTTTTCATCATAGTGCTTTTACCAATGCATAAAATGCATGGAGAAGTCATTTCGAATGACTGGTCCTCAGTGTTGTGAGAACGATGACTGGTTAAAATTTTTGGTGGTTTCTTGTTCAGTCCATAGGCCTACATCATGTGGCAAACCGGTGAGCATGTGGCTCTATTAGTATAGGAGATACCTGAAAACATATCACACTTTTCATCATAGTGCTTTTACCAATGCATAAAATGCATGGAGAAGTCATTTCGAATGACTGGTCCTCAGTGTTGTGAGAACGATGACTGGTTAAAATTTTTGGTGGTTTCTTGTTCAGTCCATTAGCCTACATCATGTGGCAAACCGGTGAGCATGTGGCTCTATTAGTATAGGAGATACCTGAAAACATATCACACTTTTCATCATAGTGCTTTTACCAATGCATAAAATGCATGGAGAAGTCATTTCGAATGACTGGTCCTAAGTGTTGTGAGAACGATGACTGGTTAAAATTTTTGGTGGTTTCTTGTTCAGTCCACAGGCCTACATCATGTGGCAAACCGGTGAGCATGTGGCTCTATTAGTATAGGAGATACCTGAAAACATATCACACTTTTCATCATAGTGCTTTTACCAATGCATAAAATGCATGGAGAAGTCATTTCGAATGACTGGTCCTCAGTGTTGTGAGAACGATGACTGGTTAAAATTTTTGGTGGTTTCTTGTTCAGTCCATAGGCCTACATCATGTGGCAAACTGGTGAGCATGTGGCTCTATTAGTATAGGAGATACCTGAAAACATATCACACTTTTCATCACAGTGCTTTTACCAATGCATAAAATGCATGGAGAAGTCATTTCGAATGACTGGTCCTCAGTGTTGTGAGAACGATGACTGGTTAAAATTTTTGGTGGTTTCTTGTTCAGTCCATAGGCCTACATCATGTGGCAAACCGGTGAGCATGTGGCTCTATTAGTATAGGAGATACCTGAAAACATATCACACTTTTCATCATAGTGCTTTTACCAATGCATAAAATGCATGGAGAAGTCATTTCGAATGACTGGTCCTCAGTGTTGTGAGAACGATGACTGGTTAAAATTTTTGGTGGTTTCTTGTTCAGTCCATTAGCCTACATCATGTGGCAAACCGGTGAGCATGTGGCTCTATTAGTATAGGAGATACCTGAAAACATATCACACTTTTCATCATAGTGCTTTTACCAATGCATAAAATGCATGGAGAAGTCATTTCGAATGACTGGTCCTAAGTGTTGTGAGAACGATGACTGGTTAAAATTTTTGGTGGTTTCTTGTTCAGTCCACAGGCCTACATCATGTGGCAAACCGGTGAGCATGTGGCTCTATTAGTATAGGAGATACCTGAAAACATATCACACTTTTCATCATAGTGCTTTTACCAATGCATAAAATGCATGGAGAAGTCATTTCGAATGACTGGTCCTCAGTGTTGTGAGAACGATGACTGGTTAAAATTTTTGGTGGTTTCTTGTTCAGTCCATAGGCCTACATCATGTGGCAAACCGGTGAGAATGTGGCTCTATTAGTATAGGAGATACCTGAAAACATATCACACTTTTCATCATAGTGCTTTTACCAATGCATAAAATGCATGGAGAAGTCATTTCGAATGACTGGTCCTCAGTGTTGTGAGAACGATGACTGGTTAAAATTTTTGGTGGTTTCTTGTTCAGTCCATAGGCCTACATCATGTGGCAAACTGGTGAGCATGTGGCTCTATTAGTATAGGAGATACCTGAAAACATATCACACTTTTCATCACAGTGCTTTTACCAATGCATAAAATGCATGGAGAAGTCATTTCGAATGACTGGTCCTCAGTGTTGTGAGAACGATGACTGGTTAAAATTTTTGGTGGTTTCTTGTTCAGTCCATAGGCCTACATCATGTGGCAAACCGGTGAGCATGTGGCTCTATTAGTATAGGAGATACCTGAAAACATATCACACTTTTCATCATAGTGCTTTTACCAATGCATAAAATGCATGGAGAAGTCATTTCGAATGACTGGTCCTCAGTGTTGTGAGAACGATGACTGGTTAAAATTTTTGGTGGTTTCTTGTTCAGTCCATAGGCCTACAATCATGTGGCAAACCGGTGAGCATGTGGCTCTATTAGTATAGGAGATACCTGAAAACATATCACACTTTTCATCATAGTGCTTTTACCAATGCATAAAATGCATGGAGAAGTCATTTCGAATGACTGGTCCTCAGTGTTGTGAGAACGATGACTGGTTAAAATTTTTGGTGGTTTCTTGTTCAGTCCATAGGCCTACATCATGTGGCAAACCGGTGAGCATGTGGCTCTATTAGTATAGGAGATACCTGAAAACATATCACACTTTTCATCATAGTGCTTTTACCAATGCATAAAATGCATGGAGAAGTCATTTCGAATGACTGGTCCTCAGTGTTGTGAGAACGATGGCTGGTTAAAATTTTTGGTGGTTTCTTGTTCAGTCCATAGGCCTACATCATGTGGCAAACCGGTGAGCAAGTGGCTCTATTAGTATAGGAGATACCTGAAAACATATCACACTTTTCATCATAGTGCTTTTACCAATGCATAAAATGCATGGAGAAGTCATTTCGAATGACTGGTCCTCAGTGTTGTGAGAACGATGACTGGTTAAAATTTTTGGTGGTTTCTTGTTCAGTCCATAGGCCTACATCATGTGGCAAACCGGTGAGCATGTTGCTCTATTAGTATAGGAGATACCTGAAAATATATCACACTTTTCATCATAGTGCTTTTACCAATGCATAAAATGACTGGAGAAGTCATTTCGAATGACTGGTCCTCAGTGTTGTGAGAACGATGACTGGTTAAAATTTTTGGTGGTTTCTTGTTCAGTCCATAGGCCTACATCATGTGGCAAACCGGTGAGCATGTGGCTCTATTAGTATAGGAGATACCTGAAAACATATCACACTTTTCATCATAGTGCTTTTACCAATGCATAAAATGCATGGAGAAGTCATTTCGAATGACTGGTCCTCAGTGTTGTGAGAACGATGACTGGTTAGAATTTTTGGTGGTTTCTTGTTCAGTCCATAGGCCTACATCATGTGGCAAACCGGTGAGCATGTGGCTCTATTAGTATAGGAGATACCTGAAAACATATCACACTTTTCATCATAGTGCTTTTACCAATGCATAAAATGCATGGAGAAGTCATTTCGAATGACTGGTCCTCAGTGTTGTGAGAACGATGACTGGTTAAAATTTTTGGTGGTTTCTTGTTCAGTCCATAGGCCTACATCATGTGGCAAACCGGTGAGCATGTGGCTCTATTAGTATAGGAGATACCTGAAAACATATCACACTTTTCATCATAGTGCTTTTACCAATGCATAAAATGCATGGAGAAGTCATTTCGAATGACTGGTCCTCAGTGTTGTGAGAACGATGACTGGTTAAAATTTTTGGTGGTTTCTTGTTCAGTCCATAGGCCTACATCATGTGGCAAACCGGTGAGCATGTGGCTCTATTAGTATAGGAGATACCTGAAAACATATCACACTTTTCATCATAGTGCTTTTACCAATGCATAAAATGCATGGAGAAGTCATTTCGAATGACTGGTCCTCAGTGTTGTGAGAACGATGACTGGTTAAAATTTTTGGTGGTTTCTTGTTCAGTCCATTAGCCTACATCATGTGGCAAACCGGTGAGCATGTGGCTCTATTAGTATAGGAGATACCTGAAAACATATCACACTTTTCATCATAGTGCTTTTACCAATGCATAAAATGCATGGAGAAGTCATTTCGAATGACTGGTCCTCAGTGTTGTGAGAACGATGACTGGTTAAAATTTTTGGTGGTTTCTTGTTCAGTCCACAGGCCTACATCATGTGGCAAACCGGTGAGCATGTGGCTCTATTAGTATAGGAGATACCTGAAAACATATCACACTTTTCATCATAGTGCTTTTACCAATGCATAAAATGCATGGAGAAGTCATTTCGAATGACTGGTCCTCAGTGTTGTGAGAACGATGACTGGTTAAAATTTTTGGTGGTTTCTTGTTCAGTCCATAGGCCTACATCATGTGGCAAACCGGTGAGCATGTGGCTCTATTAGTATAGGAGATACCTGAAAACATATCACACTTTTCATCATAGTGCTTTTACCAATGCATAAAATGCATGGAGAAGTCATTTCGAATGACTGGTCCTCAGTGTTGTGAGAACGATGACTGGTTAAAATTTTTGGTGGTTTCTTGTTCAGTCCATAGGCCTACATCATGTGGCAAACTGGTGAGCATGTGGCTCTATTAGTATAGGAGATACCTGAAAACATATCACACTTTTCATCACAGTGCTTTTACCAATGCATAAAATGCATGGAGAAGTCATTTCGAATGACTGGTCCTCAGTGTTGTGAGAACGATGCCTGGTTAAAATTTTTGGTGGTTTCGGGGGGGCGTGGCCTAGGCAGCAATGGTGTAGGTTGTGCTGCCAGAGAGCTCTGAGGAGGCATCCTCTAAATCGGCACACATCTACAATCTAAATCGTTTTTTCTCACCTTTGGGCAGTGGATACTGACTCCCAAGACTATCGGGGTCATTTGGAGACCTTTATTGTCAAAATCGGACACTATTTGAAGACTTTGAAGGCTTTGGGCCTAGCCGCATGTCTGAGGCCATGTCTTTGGCCTGACCACAAAGCCTCCCGGTAAGCCCTTATTGCTGGGCAAAGAAGATCTGCACACAAGAGGGCCCCCCTGCTGGACCCCTCGGCTCAAATCCCACAGGTGCTGTGAAAACGAATCCCCCCCTCGCCCGGACCCATCCACTGCGGCTCCGCAGGTCGGGCCCAACATCAGTCCGAAGGGCTCCCCTCCTCCCCCTTGCAGGGCGGGCGAGCAGGGGGCAGAACACACAGCTTCACACACCGCCGGAGCCTGAGATCAGCAGCGAGTGCTGGCGCGGTCTGACTGAAGCAGTCAGAGCCGCCCCAGCACCAGCACACAGCGGCCGCCGAGAAGCATTTACCCGGAGAGGGTGAGCGCTGCGGTGCGCTCTCCTCTCCCCCTCTGCAGCCCCAAGCCTCAGTCCCGCAGGAGCTGCGGGCTGAGTGAAGTAGCAGAGGACGCTGCAGCATCTATTCCCCGCGGCCGCCGGGACCCGGGGAGGAGGGCGCGGGTGTGCGCTCCCCTCCTCCACCTCTCCCTGACGACAAGGCGGGTGCCAAGCAGCTCGCAAAGAGCCCTTCAGCCGCGCTGTGCCAGGCGCGCTGGAGAGACTGAAGACCTCCAGCGGTCCTCCCCACTCCGGAGGGCTGCAGAAGCGCGAACACAGCAGCGGATCCACGCTCAGCATCGGGTAAGGTGACCGCGTCCTGGCGATTCACCCTCCCCCTCAGTCCCGGCCCCAGCACTCGGAACTTATCATCAGCAGTGTCGCTGCAGCCTGAGTCTGCAGCACAGCAGCGCCGCACCAGCGGCTGTTTTACCGGGCTCCCCCACTCACTTCCCGGGCACAGCACTCGGCAGGATTAACCCCTGCATAGCTGCAGCAAGAGCCTGCAGCACAGCAGCGCCGCACCTGCGGCTGATTTACTGTGCTCCCCCTCTCACTTCCCGGGCACAGCACTCAGAGACCTTAACCCTTGTGCGGCTGCAGTATTGACCCTGCAAACTTCAGCGCCCACTTGCAGCTGATATCCCGGGCGCCCCCCCCCCCCCACGCATATATTCACATCGCTGTGCACGCCGTTCGGACGCCCCCCCCCCCCCTCTCTCCCCCCCTCTGCAAAACATAAGGGCTCCCTGGAGGGAACCCCTGAGCCACATTAAGCCGCACCAGACAACTGAGCGGCGGCTCCCACACCGGTAAAGCCGGTAACTAACTCCTTCATCGCTGATGTTCACTTAAGCAGTCTTTACTGAGTCTGACATTTACTGCTAACCTCTAACTGTGTTGAGGAGTGATTAACCACCTGTGAACTCAACCCCACACAGCTAAATTCCTGGGATTCCCACAGCTCCCAGATACAAGCTCTTAGGGAAAGCTGCTCAGCAACTCCTGTTTGTACAACCAAGCACCCTGCATTTTACCCTTTCCCTCCTGGAATCTATGAGGATTTCTGGAGTGGGAGTTAGTGAACAAGAAGAAACAAGAATTCACAGTTAATATATTGTTTTGTATTTGTTGTGCCCAGCGCTGGATTATATGTGACGTTCTGTTATTTCTTATAGTCTAACATAGTACCAGACAGAGCTCGCTCGGCTCTGCTACATCTCTAGAAAAATCTGACTTCTCTGAGACAGGGATCAAGGGGCCCACATCTGACTCACTGGCCCATACCCTCAGCAAACACTGCTATATATTGATAATTCCTGTCCCACTTTCACTCAGTTTCACACAGTTTAACTCATTGCTCACCGGCCGTTCAGCACTCTCTGCTACATTTGAGTGTTTAGCTTACCATATCTTCTTTATACTACTTAAAGGTTAAAGGAGCGCATAACTGTGTATATAATCTCCTGTATAGACTCAGGGAGTGGGCTCAGTGAGAGTTCCTAGTGATAATATTTCCTTACTGCACATTTGTTGCATCGGTGGGCTGATTTGGCCCAGAGAGTGGCTGTGAAATACTTGCGTGTGTTTGTGATATTGCTGCGCATTGGATTCGGCCAGTCACACAGTCCTAACACCAAATTTCTCTAATAATCAGTTTACTACTCAGTAACAATGAGCCGCTCAAATGCCAAAAACTACATCTCAAAGCTCCCCCAGCCCAACTCTCAAAAATCCAATAAACCATACTCATCAGGTCGCAATCCCTCCCTAGATCTGGTAAATGTTATAAGCCCAGTTAAGGCCAGATCTAGATCTAGGTCCCCAAGGACCCCTCTTAACAGTCCAGGTGACAAATCAGTACAACGTAACAAGTCCCAAAACAAACCTTCACAACACCACAACAAGGACACAGAAATGGATACGTCCATTTCAAAAAAAAGGCCAGGTCCAGTTGAGTGGGGGGATGAGAGAAAAGTTGCTTCCGATTACTCGGGCTACGACTCGGAAGATTTTTCTCCGAACGCAAGCCCAGTGAGAAGAAGAACAAAAAATGCACAAACTGGCTTAGAGGACTCTACGTCACATTTCCTGAGCATGATGGATGCTCATATGAAAGTAATAACCAAACAAATCAGAGAGGAAATGCACCTCAATTTTGAAAAACACTCTAGCCAGATACATAAATCAATGGAGATGTTCACTGAAAAATTAGGAAAACAGGAGGAAAAAATTAAGGGGTTGGAGAAAACTGTGGCCAGGCATACAGCCGAAAATAAAGATCTCAGGTCGGAAGTAAACCGACTCAAATTAAAAATGGCTGACCTGGAGGACAGAAGCAGACGTAATAACGTAAAAATTCGCGGCATCCCCGAAAACGTCACCCCAGATAAACTCCTCAACTTCGCCCAATCCTTGATTAAAAAAGTTATCCCATCCATTTCACCCCAAGAGCTCACAATAGACAGGATCCATAGACTGCCCAAGCCCTCAAGCGTTGCTGCAGACCTTCCTAGAGACACAATTCTTAGGATTCACTTTTTCCACATAAAAGAACAGCTTCAAAACTTTATCAAAGTGGAGAAAAAGTTCCCTGAGCCCTTTGAGAACTTAAAACTATTCGCGGATCTATCCAGAGAGACTCTGGAGGGTAGGAGAGCCTTTAAGAAAGTGACAAATTCTCTGAAAGACATGGGAATCTCATATAAATGGGGGTTCCCGCTGAAGCTTCTGGTACAATACAAAAGTAAAACTATCCCCATCAGTACTCCTGAAGACGGAGAAAGATTCATCTCTTCTATCACTTAGTTTAGTGTAAGTGTTATCTTTCCCTGAGTAATCTATACGATATGACCTTAACCTGCTGCCTATAAATAATTCCTTGTAGGGGGTTTCAAGGTCCAAGATGTTACCAATGTTATAATGTTCATAATGTTTATAGTGTTCATAATGTTTATATTAAAATTTTGTATTCCTTTGTCCACTTTTTCTATAACTCGGAGGATGCCTCAAGTTCCATCCAGAGCTCTTTCACGAACTTTCCCCCGAGCAGCGAAGAACCCACTGGAGGGTTTCTTCGGAGAGGACAAGTCAAGTTTTCAAGTGTGTGTTGTTTTACTTTGTATCTTGATCTTACTGCACACTAAAAGTAATTTTTTAGTGTATTTCTGTTATATAAGTTTCTAAATTTACTTACAGGTATCCACAGGTGAATAACTTCTTCATATCCCTCCACCCTTAATCAAACATGTCTCTTAAGATAATGACATATAATGTTAGGGGTCTTAACATCCCGAGAAAGAGGTCCTCTATCAAAAATGAACTGGTTAGATCAAAGTCCGATATCATGTGCATACAAGAAACCAAATTTAGAGCCAACGATCACCCAAAATTTACAGATAGAAAGTTCTCACAGGTTTTCGAATCTTGTGGCAGCAAAAAGAAAGCCGGTGTTATGACCATAATTAGTCACAATGTATCATTTGAACTCATCAAGGAATGTAAGGACTCAAAAGGTAATTTTCATATCCTAATCGGTAACATCAATAACCATCCTTTCACTATTGTCAACATATACGTCCCGAACAAAGGCCAAATTAGATTTCTGGATAGGCTCATGAGAAAGGTGTTGGAAATAAAGAAGGGTGACTTAGTAGTGGTGGGAGATTTCAACGCGGTTCCTGATGGCCACCTCGACTCCTCATCCCAAAACAGGCATAAATATTTGACCCTAAACAAATGGCTCCACCAAAATGAAATGTATGACATTTTCAGATGTCTCAACACCACCTCTATTGAGTACACTCACTTTTCTGACGTGCATCATTCCGCCTCTAGAATCGACCTGATAATCTCCAACATTTTTTCACTACCAAAATTTAGAAAAATCTCAATCCTTCCTAAAACAATCTCAGACCACTCCCCTGTCACTGCAGAACTAACTTACGGTCCAGCATCCAAATCTCACATTTCATGGAGGTGCAACTCTTCTATTCTTTGTAATCCAGTCCATAAAAACGCAATAAACCAGACTATCAAAAATTACTTTAGAGAGAATAATTCAGATTCAATTGACCCATTCACCCTCTGGAACGCCCATAAGGCTGTGGTCAGAGGGGCCTTAATCCAAATTTCCGCTAGGGAAAAAAAGCAAAATAGGGCCAAAATAAACGAGTTACAGTCAAAAATAAAAATCAAGGAAACAGAACTTGCTAACTCAACCATCCACTCTCCCAGTCAACATACTGAACTGATGTCCCTTAGGCAGGAGTTGAGGACCATAATCTTCTCCTTTTATGACGCGTCAATTGGGTCTTTAAAATTCAAACAATTTACCTCCCTAAACAAGCCTAACAGGTTCATGCTAAACAGATTGAAGAAGCAAAGGATCCAAAATAGGATCATAAAAATAGTACCCCCAGGTGGTCGCATGCTTACGCACCCGCAGGACATAGTGGAGGCGTTTGCTGCCTTTTATTCTGATTTATACAATCTCAACTCGAACCCCCAACTAGTACAACCATTGGACACTGATATTAAAAAATTCTTGTCAAATCTTAATCTACCTAGACTAACGCCGGAAAACATAGATGTACTCACCGCCCCGTTCTCCCCTGAAGAAATTTCCGAAAACATTAAAAAATTAAAATCTCTGAAAGCCCCAGGGCCGGACGGCTTCACCAACGAGTATTTCAAATCTTTCAGTGAGATCCTAGCCCCACACATGTCTAAAATCTTTAATTCTGCTGCAACTCTTGGCAAGTTCCCAAAAGAAATGTTGGAGGCCTCAATCATCTTAATCCCCAAAGCCAAAGGCGACCCAGTCCATCTTCCAAACTATAGGCCAATATCCTTAGTCAATTCAGACATCAAACTATATTCCAAAATCATTGCAAATAGAATCAATAATTTCCTTCCGAATTTAATAGTTAACGATCAGATAGGGTTTGTCAGGGGCAGACAATCGAGCGATGGAACTAGAAGAATTATAAACCTGATGAAGCTTATCAATTCAAAAAAAATCCCCTCAATTTTTGCCTCACTGGACGCAGAAAAGGCGTTTGACCGTTTGAACTGGTCATACTTAAAACTCACTCTACAACAATTCGGTTTTAACCCAAATTCTATCTCTGCAATCATGGCTCTGTACTCGGGTCCCACCGCCAGGGTTTTTTCCAATAATCACCTTTCATCTCCTTTTTTAATTACAAACGGTACACGTCAGGGTTGCCCCCTGTCCCCTTTGCTGTTCGCTTTGGCGATGGAGCCTCTGGCTCAGTCAATAAGAAAAGATAATAGCATAACCGGCATCCAAACAAAAAATAGAGAATTCAAAATCGGCCTCTTCGCCGACGATGTCATCCTGACCCTGACGAACCCTATAGTTTCTGTTCCTGCTACCCAAAAATTATTAGATACCTTCTCCCAGCTCTCATACTTCAAAATCAATAAAACCAAATCCCAAATTATGCAATTTAACCTCGACCCCACTCAAATCAAAGAATTATCAAAAGCAACCTCGTGGAGCTGGGCAACTAGCGATTTCACCTATCTGGGGATAAAAATCACAAAAAATATAGATTCTCTCGTCCCTACCAACCTTGACATCTTAATCAAAACTATCTCATCTGATCTGAACCACTTTGCAGGGAGAGATCTCTCATGGTGGGGAAAGAACTTATCAGTAAAAACATTTATAATCCCTAAAATTCTATATATATTTAGGTCCATCCCTGTTCCTATCTCAACCTCTTACTTATCTAACATCCAAACTCTGATCAACAAGTTCTTATGGAACAAGAAAAAAGCTAGAGTAGCTATTAGTACTCTCTACAGAAATAAAGCGTCAGGGGGAATGGGCCTTCCCAACATTTTGGCTCATTACCACACAAACCTGATTAAACAAAGTTGCTCCTGGTGGTCTAAATCAGAACACCCAGCCTGGCTGGAGATCGAATCATCTTTGAACCTGGATAGAGCCCCTAGAAAATTGATCCTAAACCAGCTCATGAATATAAAAAATTCTAGTAATAAATCCCACCCAATTTTTATTGCAATAAGTAATGCATGGTCCAAATTTGCTAGGCCCAAAAGAGGAACTGAAAGATTCGAGTCTCTGAAAAATCTGGCTATCTCTTATATATTTGAGTTGCATAACAAAATGGTCAACCCCAAATGGTCCGACTACAAAATCACAAAACTTTCCCATATATTTGACGGAGAAAATTTTATCCCTTTTAATTCTCTCAAAAACACTTACAATGTCCCCTCTGCTATGTTTTTTGAGTACATGATCCTCAAGGATCAATGTCAGAAATTCGTATCAAAAAAGCCTAGCTTCTCTGAAGCGGCTATAAATCTGATTTGTAACCCTGACCACAATATTTTCTGGAGCTACAGATATATCTATAGCTGGTTCAACCATGATTCAGACTTCGCGAAATCCCCTTCCATGCTTAAATGGGAGCAAGATCTCCAGACAATAATTGACCCAGATGAATGGGAAAGCGCGTTGGTCCACTCATACTCAGCTTCCATTTCTATGTCATTACAAGAGTCCTATTTCAAACTAGTCACACGCTGGTACCTCACCCCAGCAAGACTGTCTATGATAGGGGGTCATACCTCCCCAGATTGTTGGAGGGCGTGCGGACACAGGGGCAATCTGCTCCATATCTTCTGGAGCTGTCCCAAAATTAAATCTCTTTGGTCTAAAATCTCTGGCTTGATTGGAGTACTTCTGAATAAAAACTTCATCCTGACTCCTCAGATGGCATTGCTCTCTGTGGGATTAAGCGACACACACTTTCCTCTCAAAGCGTTGGTCATTAATATTCTCTTGATCACCAAAAATGCCATCGCATACAATTGGAAAAAGCCTAAACCTCCATCATTCCAAGAGATCAAGGATCGTATTGACCTCCATAGAACATACGAGCAAAAATTCGCCCTAAATAATGACAGCCTCAAAAAATGCTCGAAAAAATGGGCTCGTTGGGAAGAAGTCTTCCCGTAGCAATTATCAGTTGAAATTGGCACAAAGCGAACCGGACTTTGATCTAAAGTGTCTGCAATTCAGGACTGCTCCGTGAGTCTACCCCTCTTTCGTGAGCAAATGTATTATAAATATAATTATAATTATTCACCTTCCAAATGCTGTTTTATCATTTAACAAATTTGGTTACCTGTTGTCGCTTACTTCAAGTGTCTTCTCTCCCCCTTCTGTCTTCCCACGTTCTCCCCCCCCTTCCTTCCAGCCCCCCCCTCCACTCCCCCCTTCCCTCTCCCCGCATCCCCACTTTTCCCTTTTCCATTCCTGCCCAGTTAATTGTTAAAATCCAATAAAGATTATTTGGAAAAAAAAAAAAAAAAAAAAAATTTTTGGTGGTTTCTTGTTCAGTCCATAGGCCTACATCATGTGGCAAACCGGTGAGCATGTGGCTCTATTAGTATAGGAGATACCTGAAAACATATCACACTTTTCATCATAGTGCTTTTACCAATGCATAAAATGCATGGAGAAGTCATTTCGAATGACTGGTCCTCAGTGTTGTGAGAACGATGACTGGTTAAAATTTTTGGTGGTTTCTTGTTCAGTCCATAGGCCTACATCATGTGGCAAACCGGTGAGCATGTGGCTCTATTAGTATAGGAGATACCTGAAAACATATCACACTTTTCATCATAGTGCTTTTACCAATGCATAAAATGCATGGAGAAGTCATTTCGAATGACTGGTCCTCAGTGTTGTGAGAACGATGACTGGTTAAAATTTTTGGTGGTTTCTTGTTCAGTCCATTAGCCTACATCATGTGGCAAACCGGTGAGCATGTGGCTCTATTAGTATAGGAGATACCTGAAAACATATCACACTTTTCATCATAGTGCTTTTACCAATGCATAAAATGCATGGAGAAGTCATTTCGAATGACTGGTCCTCAGTGTTGTGAGAACGATGACTGGTTAAAATTTTTGGTGGTTTCTTGTTCAGTCCATTAGCCTACATCATGTGGCAAACCGGTGAGCATGTGGCTCTATTAGTATAGGAGATACCTGAAAACATATCACACTTTTCATCATAGTGCTTTTACCAATGCATAAAATGCATGGAGAAGTCATTTCGAATGACTGGTCCTCAGTGTTGTGAGAACGATGACTGGTTAAAATTTTTGGTGGTTTCTTGTTCAGTCCATAGGCCTACATCATGTGGCAAACCAGTGAGCATGTGGCTCTATGAGTATAGGAGATACCTGAAAACATATCACACTTTTCATCATAGTGCTTTTACCAATGCATAAAATGCATGGAGTAGTCATTTCGAATGACTGGTCCTCAGTGTTGTGAGAACGATGACTGGTTAAAATTTTTGGTGGTTTCTTGTTCAGTCCATAGGCCTACATCATGTGGCAAACCGGTGAGCATGTGGCTCTATTAGTATAGGAGATACCTGAAAACATATCACACTTTTCATCATAGTGCTTTTACCAATGCATAAAATGCATGGAGAAGTCATTTCGAATGACTGGTCCTCAGTGTTGTGAGAACGATGACTGGTTAAAATTTTTGGTGGTTTCTTGTTCAGTCCATAGGCCTACATCATGTGGCAAACCGGTGAGCATGTGGCTCTATTAGTATAGGAGATACCTGAAAACATATCACACTTTTCATCATAGTGCTTTTACCAATGCATAAAATGCATGGAGAAGTCATTTCGAATGACTGGTCCTCAGTGTTGTGAGAACGATGACTGGTTAAAATTTTTGGTGGTTTCTTGTTCAGTCCATAGGCCTACATCATGTGGCAAACCAGTGAGCATGTGGCTCTATGAGTATAGGAGATACCTGAAAACATATCACACTTTTCATCATAGTGCTTTTACCAATGCATAAAATGCATGGAGTAGTCATTTCGAATGACTGGTCCTCAGTGTTGTGAGAACGATGACTGGTTAAAATTTTTGGTGGTTTCTTGTTCAGTCCATAGGCCTACATCATGTGGCAAACCGGTGAGCATGTGGCTCTATTAGTATAGGAGATACCTGAAAACATATCACACTTTTCATCATAGTGCTTTTACCAATGCATAAAATGCATGGAGAAGTCATTTCGAATGACTGGTCCTCAGTGTTGTGAGAACGATGACTGGTTAAAATTTTTGGTGGTTTCTTGTTCAGTCCATAGGCCTACATCATGTGGCAAACCGGTGAGCATGTGGCTCTATTAGTATAGGAGATACCTGAAAACATATCACACTTTTCATCATAGTGCTTTTACCAATGCATAAAATGCATGGAGAAGTCATTTCGAATGACTGGTCCTCAGTGTTGTGAGAACGATGACTGGTTAAAATTTTTGGTGGTTTCTTGTTCAGTCCATAGGCCTACATCATGTGGCAAACCGGTGAGCATGTGGCTCTATTAGTATAGGAGATACCTGAAAACATATCACACTTTTCATCATAGTGCTTTTACCAATGCATAAAATGCATGGAGAAGTCATTTCGAATGACTGGTCCTCAGTGTTGTGAGAACGATGACTGGTTAAAATTTTTGGTGGTTTCTTGTTCAGTCCATTAGCCTACATCATGTGGCAAACCGGTGAGCATGTGGCTCTATTAGTATAGGAGATACCTGAAAACATATCACACTTTTCATCATAGTGCTTTTACCAATGCATAAAATGCATGGAGAAGTCATTTCGAATGACTGGTCCTCAGTGTTGTGAGAACGATGACTGGTTAAAATTTTTGGTGGTTTCTTGTTCAGTCCATAGGCCTACATCATGTGGCAAACCGGTGAGCATGTGGCTCTATTAGTATAGGAGATACCTGAAAACATATCACACTTTTCATCATAGTGCTTTTACCAATGCATAAAATGCATGGAGAAGTCATTTCGAATGACTGGTCCTCAGTGTTGTGAGAACGATGACTGGTTAAAATTTTTGGTGGTTTCTTGTTCAGTCCATTAGCCTACATCATGTGGCAAACCGGTGAGCATGTGGCTCTATTAGTATAGGAGATACCTGAAAACATATCACACTTTTCATCATAGTGCTTTTACCAATGCATAAAATGCATGGAGAAGTCATTTCGAATGACTGGTCCTAAGTGTTGTGAGAACGATGACTGGTTAAAATTTTTGGTGGTTTCTTGTTCAGTCCACAGGCCTACATCATGTGGCAAACCGGTGAGCATGTGGCTCTATTAGTATAGGAGATACCTGAAAACATATCACACTTTTCATCATAGTGCTTTTACCAATGCATAAAATGCATGGAGAAGTCATTTCGAATGACTGGTCCTCAGTGTTGTGAGAACGATGACTGGTTAAAATTTTTGGTGGTTTCTTGTTCAGTCCATAGGCCTACATCATGTGGCAAACCGGTGAGAATGTGGCTCTATTAGTATAGGAGATACCTGAAAACATATCACACTTTTCATCATAGTGCTTTTACCAATGCATAAAATGCATGGAGAAGTCATTTCGAATGACTGGTCCTCAGTGTTGTGAGAACGATGACTGGTTAAAATTTTTGGTGGTTTCTTGTTCAGTCCATAGGCCTACATCATGTGGCAAACTGGTGAGCATGTGGCTCTATTAGTATAGGAGATACCTGAAAACATATCACACTTTTCATCACAGTGCTTTTACCAATGCATAAAATGCATGGAGAAGTCATTTCGAATGACTGGTCCTCAGTGTTGTGAGAACGATGACTGGTTAAAATTTTTGGTGGTTTCTTGTTCAGTCCATAGGCCTACATCATGTGGCAAACCGGTGAGCATGTGGCTCTATTAGTATAGGAGATACCTGAAAACATATCACACTTTTCATCATAGTGCTTTTACCAATGCATAAAATGCATGGAGAAGTCATTTCGAATGACTGGTCCTCAGTGTTGTGAGAACGATGACTGGTTAAAATTTTTGGTGGTTTCTTGTTCAGTCCATTAGCCTACATCATGTGGCAAACCGGTGAGCATGTGGCTCTATTAGTATAGGAGATACCTGAAAACATATCACACTTTTCATCATAGTGCTTTTACCAATGCATAAAATGCATGGAGAAGTCATTTCGAATGACTGGTCCTCAGTGTTGTGAGAACGATGACTGGTTAAAATTTTTGGTGGTTTCTTGTTCAGTCCATAGGCCTACATCATGTGGCAAACCGGTGAGCATGTGGCTCTATTAGTATAGGAGATACCTGAAAACATATCACACTTTTCATCATAGTGCTTTTACCAATGCATAAAATGCATGGAGAAGTCATTTCGAATGACTGGTCCTCAGTGTTGTGAGAACGATGACTGGTTAAAATTTTTGGTGGTTTCTTGTTCAGTCCATTAGCCTACATCATGTGGCAAACCGGTGAGCATGTGGCTCTATTAGTATAGGAGATACCTGAAAACATATCACACTTTTCATCATAGTGCTTTTACCAATGCATAAAATGCATGGAGAAGTCATTTCGAATGACTGGTCCTAAGTGTTGTGAGAACGATGACTGGTTAAAATTTTTGGTGGTTTCTTGTTCAGTCCACAGGCCTACATCATGTGGCAAACCGGTGAGCATGTGGCTCTATTAGTATAGGAGATACCTGAAAACATATCACACTTTTCATCATAGTGCTTTTACCAATGCATAAAATGCATGGAGAAGTCATTTCGAATGACTGGTCCTCAGTGTTGTGAGAACGATGACTGGTTAAAATTTTTGGTGGTTTCTTGTTCAGTCCATAGGCCTACATCATGTGGCAAACCGGTGAGAATGTGGCTCTATTAGTATAGGAGATACCTGAAAACATATCACACTTTTCATCATAGTGCTTTTACCAATGCATAAAATGCATGGAGAAGTCATTTCGAATGACTGGTCCTCAGTGTTGTGAGAACGATGACTGGTTAAAATTTTTGGTGGTTTCTTGTTCAGTCCATAGGCCTACATCATGTGGCAAACTGGTGAGCATGTGGCTCTATTAGTATAGGAGATACCTGAAAACATATCACACTTTTCATCACAGTGCTTTTACCAATGCATAAAATGCATGGAGAAGTCATTTCGAATGACTGGTCCTCAGTGTTGTGAGAACGATGACTGGTTAAAATTTTTGGTGGTTTCTTGTTCAGTCCATAGGCCTACATCATGTGGCAAGCCGGTGAGCATGTGGCTCTATTAGTATAGGAGATACCTGAAAACATATCACACTTTTCATCATAGTGCTTTTACCAATGCATAAAATGCATGGAGAAGTCATTTCGAATGACTGGTCCTCAGTGTTGTGAGAACGATGACTGGTTAAAATTTTTGGTGGTTTCTTGTTCAGTCCATAGGCCTACATCATGTGGCAAACCGGTGAGAATGTGGCTCTATTAGTATAGGAGATACCTGAAAACATATCACACTTTTCATCATAGTGCTTTTACCAATGCATAAAATGCATGGAGAAGTCATTTCGAATGACTGGTCCTCAGTGTTGTGAGAACGATGACTGGTTAAAATTTTTGGTGGTTTCTTGTTCAGTCCATAGGCCTACATCATGTGGCAAACTGGTGAGCATGTGGCTCTATTAGTATAGGAGATACCTGAAAACATATCACACTTTTCATCACAGTGCTTTTACCAATGCATAAAATGCATGGAGAAGTCATTTCGAATGACTGGTCCTCAGTGTTGTGAGAACGATGACTGGTTAAAATTTTTGGTGGTTTCTTGTTCAGTCCATAGGCCTACATCATGTGGCAAGCCGGTGAGCATGTGGCTCTATTAGTATAGGAGATACCTGAAAACATATCACACTTTTCATCATAGTGCTTTTACCAATGCATAAAATGCATGGAGAAGTCATTTCGAATGACTGGTCCTCAGTGTTGTGAGAACGATGACTGGTTAAAATTTTTGGTGGTTTCTTGTTCAGTCCATAGGCCTACAATCATGTGGCAAACCGGTGAGCATGTGGCTCTATTAGTATAGGAGATACCTGAAAACATATCACACTTTTCATCATAGTGCTTTTACCAATGCATAAAATGCATGGAGAAGTCATTTCGAATGACTGGTCCTCAGTGTTGTGAGAACGATGACTGGTTAAAATTTTTGGTGGTTTCTTGTTCAGTCCATAGGCCTACATCATGTGGCAAACCGGTGAGCAAGTGGCTCTATTAGTATAGGAGATACCTGAAAACATATCACACTTTTCATCATAGTGCTTTTACCAATGCATAAAATGCATGGAGAAGTCATTTCGAATGACTGGTCCTCAGTGTTGTGAGAACGATGACTGGTTAAAATTTTTGGTGGTTTCTTGTTCAGTCCATAGGCCTACATCATGTGGCAAACCGGTGAGCATGTTGCTCTATTAGTATAGGAGATACCTGAAAATATATCACACTTTTCATCATAGTGCTTTTACCAATGCATAAAATGACTGGAGAAGTCATTTCGAATGACTGGTCCTCAGTGTTGTGAGAACGATGACTGGTTAAAATTTTTGGTGGTTTCTTGTTCAGTCCATAGGCCTACATCATGTGGCAAACCGGTGAGCATGTGGCTCTATTAGTATAGGAGATACCTGAAAACATATCACACTTTTCATCATAGTGCTTTTACCAATGCATAAAATGCATGGAGAAGTCATTTCGAATGACTGGTCCTCAGTGTTGTGAGAACGATGACTGGTTAGAATTTTTGGTGGTTTCTTGTTCAGTCCATAGGCCTACATCATGTGGCAAACCGGTGAGCATGTGGCTCTATTAGTATAGGAGATACCTGAAAACATATCACACTTTTCATCATAGTGCTTTTACCAATGCATAAAATGCATGGAGAAGTCATTTCGAATGACTGGTCCTCAGTGTTGTGAGAACGATGACTGGTTAAAATTTTTGGTGGTTTCTTGTTCAGTCCATAGGCCTACATCATGTGGCAAACCGGTGAGCATGTGGCTCTATTAGTATAGGAGATACCTGAAAACATATCACACTTTTCATCATAGTGCTTTTACCAATGCATAAAATGCATGGAGAAGTCATTTCGAATGACTGGTCCTCAGTGTTGTGAGAACGATGACTGGTTAAAATTTTTGGTGGTTTCTTGTTCAGTCCATAGGCCTACATCATGTGGCAAACCGGTGAGCATGTGGCTCTATTAGTATAGGAGATACCTGAAAACATATCACACTTTTCATCATAGTGCTTTTACCAATGCATAAAATGCATGGAGAAGTCATTTCGAATGACTGGTCCTCAGTGTTGTGAGAACGATGACTGGTTAAAATTTTTGGTGGTTTCTTGTTCAGTCCATTAGCCTACATCATGTGGCAAACCGGTGAGCATGTGGCTCTATTAGTATAGGAGATACCTGAAAACATATCACACTTTTCATCATAGTGCTTTTACCAATGCATAAAATGCATGGAGAAGTCATTTCGAATGACTGGTCCTCAGTGTTGTGAGAACGATGACTGGTTAAAATTTTTGGTGGTTTCTTGTTCAGTCCACAGGCCTACATCATGTGGCAAACCGGTGAGCATGTGGCTCTATTAGTATAGGAGATACCTGAAAACATATCACACTTTTCATCATAGTGCTTTTACCAATGCATAAAATGCATGGAGAAGTCATTTCGAATGACTGGTCCTCAGTGTTGTGAGAACGATGACTGGTTAAAATTTTTGGTGGTTTCTTGTTCAGTCCATAGGCCTACATCATGTGGCAAACCGGTGAGCATGTGGCTCTATTAGTATAGGAGATACCTGAAAACATATCACACTTTTCATCATAGTGCTTTTACCAATGCATAAAATGCATGGAGAAGTCATTTCGAATGACTGGTCCTCAGTGTTGTGAGAACGATGACTGGTTAAAATTTTTGGTGGTTTCTTGTTCAGTCCATAGGCCTACATCATGTGGCAAACTGGTGAGCATGTGGCTCTATTAGTATAGGAGATACCTGAAAACATATCACACTTTTCATCACAGTGCTTTTACCAATGCATAAAATGCATGGAGAAGTCATTTCGAATGACTGGTCCTCAGTGTTGTGAGAACGATGCCTGGTTAAAATTTTTGGTGGTTTCTTGTTCAGTCCATAGGCCTACATCATGTGGCAAACCGGTGAGCATGTGGCTCTATTAGTATAGGAGATACCTGAAAACATATCACACTTTTCATCATAGTGCTTTTACCAATGCATAAAATGCATGGAGAAGTCATTTCGAATGACTGGTCCTCAGTGTTGTGAGAACGATGACTGGTTAAAATTTTTGGTGGTTTCTTGTTCAGTCCATAGGCCTACATCATGTGGCAAACCGGTGAGCATGTGGCTCTATTAGTATAGGAGATACCTGAAAACATATCACACTTTTCATCATAGTGCTTTTACCAATGCATAAAATGCATGGAGAAGTCATTTCGAATGACTGGTCCTCAGTGTTGTGAGAACGATGACTGGTTAAAATTTTTGGTGGTTTCTTGTTCAGTCCATTAGCCTACATCATGTGGCAAACCGGTGAGCATGTGGCTCTATTAGTATAGGAGATACCTGAAAACATATCACACTTTTCATCATAGTGCTTTTACCAATGCATAAAATGCATGGAGAAGTCATTTCGAATGACTGGTCCTCAGTGTTGTGAGAACGATGACTGGTTAAAATTTTTGGTGGTTTCTTGTTCAGTCCATTAGCCTACATCATGTGGCAAACCGGTGAGCATGTGGCTCTATTAGTATAGGAGATACCTGAAAACATATCACACTTTTCATCATAGTGCTTTTACCAATGCATAAAATGCATGGAGAAGTCATTTCGAATGACTGGTCCTCAGTGTTGTGAGAACGATGACTGGTTAAAATTTTTGGTGGTTTCTTGTTCAGTCCATAGGCCTACATCATGTGGCAAACCAGTGAGCATGTGGCTCTATGAGTATAGGAGATACCTGAAAACATATCACACTTTTCATCATAGTGCTTTTACCAATGCATAAAATGCATGGAGTAGTCATTTCGAATGACTGGTCCTCAGTGTTGTGAGAACGATGACTGGTTAAAATTTTTGGTGGTTTCTTGTTCAGTCCATAGGCCTACATCATGTGGCAAACCGGTGAGCATGTGGCTCTATTAGTATAGGAGATACCTGAAAACATATCACACTTTTCATCATAGTGCTTTTACCAATGCATAAAATGCATGGAGAAGTCATTGCGAATGACTGGTCCTCAGTGTTGTGAGAACGATGACTGGTTAAAATTTTTGGTGGTTTCTTGTTCAGTCCATAGGCCTACATCATGTGGCAAACCGGTGAGCATGTGGCTCTATTAGTATAGGAGATACCTGAAAACATATCACACTTTTCATCATAGTGCTTTTACCAATGCATAAAATGCATGGAGAAGTCATTTCGAATGACTGGTCCTCAGTGTTGTGAGAACGATGACTGGTTAAAATTTTTGGTGGTTTCTTGTTCAGTCCATAGGCCTACATCATGTGGCAAACCGGTGAGCATGTGGCTCTATTAGTATAGGAGATACCTGAAAACATATCACACTTTTCATCATAGTGCTTTTACCAATGCATAAAATGCATGGAGAAGTCATTTCGAATGACTGGTCCTCAGTGTTGTGAGAACGATGACTGGTTAAAATTTTTGGTGGTTTCTTGTTCAGTCCATAGGCCTACATCATGTGGCAAACCGGTGAGCATGTGGCTCTATTAGTATAGGAGATACCTGAAAACATATCACACTTTTCATCATAGTGCTTTTACCAATGCATAAAATGCATGGAGAAGTCATTTCGAATGACTGGTCCTCAGTGTTGTGAGAACGATGACTGGTTAAAGTTTTTGGTGGTTTCTTGTTCAGTCCATTAGCCTACATCATGTGGCAAACCGGTGAGCATGTGGCTCTATTAGTATAGGAGATACCTGAAAACATATCACACTTTTCATCATAGTGCTTTTACCAATGCATAAAATGCATGGAGAAGTCATTTCGAATGACTGGTCCTAAGTGTTGTGAGAACGATGACTGGTTAAAATTTTTGGTGGTTTCTTGTTCAGTCCACAGGCCTACATCATGTGGCAAACCGGTGAGCATGTGGCTCTATTAGTATAGGAGATACCTGAAAACATATCACACTTTTCATCATAGTGCTTTTACCAATGCATAAAATGCATGGAGAAGTCATTTCGAATGACTGGTCCTCAGTGTTGTGAGAACGATGACTGGTTAAAATTTTTGGTGGTTTCTTGTTCAGTCCATAGGCCTACATCATGTGGCAAACCGGTGAGAATGTGGCTCTATTAGTATAGGAGATACCTGAAAACATATCACACTTTTCATCATAGTGCTTTTACCAATGCATAAAATGCATGGAGAAGTCATTTCGAATGACTGGTCCTCAGTGTTGTGAGAACGATGACTGGTTAAAATTTTTGGTGGTTTCTTGTTCAGTCCATAGGCCTACATCATGTGGCAAACTGGTGAGCATGTGGCTCTATTAGTATAGGAGATACCTGAAAACATATCACACTTTTCATCACAGTGCTTTTACCAATGCATAAAATGCATGGAGAAGTCATTTCGAATGACTGGTCCTCAGTGTTGTGAGAACGATGACTGGTTAAAATTTTTGGTGGTTTCTTGTTCAGTCCATAGGCCTACATCATGTGGCAAACCGGTGAGCATGTGGCTCTATTAGTATAGGAGATACCTGAAAACATATCACACTTTTCATCATAGTGCTTTTACCAATGCATAAAATGCATGGAGAAGTCATTTCGAATGACTGGTCCTCAGTGTTGTGAGAACGATGACTGGTTAAAATTTTTGGTGGTTTCTTGTTCAGTCCATAGGCCTACATCATGTGGCAAACCGGTGAGCATGTGGCTCTATTAGTATAGGAGATACCTGAAAACATATCACACTTTTCATCATAGTGCTTTTACCAATGCATAAAATGCATGGAGAAGTCATTTCGAATGACTGGTCCTCAGTGTTGTGAGAACGATGACTGGTTAAAATTTTTGGTGGTTTCTTGTTCAGTCCATTAGCCTACATCATGTGGCAAACCGGTGAGCATGTGGCTCTATTAGTATAGGAGATACCTGAAAACATATCACACTTTTCATCATAGTGCTTTTACCAATGCATAAAATGCATGGAGAAGTCATTTCGAATGACTGGTCCTCAGTGTTGTGAGAACGATGACTGGTTAAAATTTTTGGTGGTTTCTTGTTCAGTCCATTAGCCTACATCATGTGGCAAACCGGTGAGCATGTGGCTCTATTAGTATAGGAGATACCTGAAAACATATCACACTTTTCATCATAGTGCTTTTACCAATGCATAAAATGCATGGAGAAGTCATTTCGAATGACTGGTCCTCAGTGTTGTGAGAACGATGACTGGTTAAAATTTTTGGTGGTTTCTTGTTCAGTCCATAGGCCTACATCATGTGGCAAACCGGTGAGCATGTGGCTCTATTAGTATAGGAGATACCTGAAAACATATCACACTTTTCATCATAGTGCTTTTACCAATGCATAAAATGCATGGAGAAGTCATTTCGAATGACTGGTCCTCAGTGTTGTGAGAACGATGACTGGTTAAAATTTTTGGTGGTTTCTTGTTCAGTCCATTAGCCTACATCATGTGGCAAACCGGTGAGCATGTGGCTCTATTAGTATAGGAGATACCTGAAAACATATCACACTTTTCATCATAGTGCTTTTACCAATGCATAAAATGCATGGAGAAGTCATTTCGAATGACTGGTCCTAAGTGTTGTGAGAACGATGACTGGTTAAAATTTTTGGTGGTTTCTTGTTCAGTCCACAGGCCTACATCATGTGGCAAACCGGTGAGCATGTGGCTCTATTAGTATAGGAGATACCTGAAAACATATCACACTTTTCATCATAGTGCTTTTACCAATGCATAAAATGCATGGAGAAGTCATTTCGAATGACTGGTCCTCAGTGTTGTGAGAACGATGACTGGTTAAAATTTTTGGTGGTTTCTTGTTCAGTCCATAGGCCTACATCATGTGGCAAACCGGTGAGAATGTGGCTCTATTAGTATAGGAGATACCTGAAAACATATCACACTTTTCATCATAGTGCTTTTACCAATGCATAAAATGCATGGAGAAGTCATTTCGAATGACTGGTCCTCAGTGTTGTGAGAACGATGACTGGTTAAAATTTTTGGTGGTTTCTTGTTCAGTCCATAGGCCTACATCATGTGGCAAACTGGTGAGCATGTGGCTCTATTAGTATAGGAGATACCTGAAAACATATCACACTTTTCATCACAGTGCTTTTACCAATGCATAAAATGCATGGAGAAGTCATTTCGAATGACTGGTCCTCAGTGTTGTGAGAACGATGACTGGTTAAAATTTTTGGTGGTTTCTTGTTCAGTCCATAGGCCTACATCATGTGGCAAACCGGTGAGCATGTGGCTCTATTAGTATAGGAGATACCTGAAAACATATCACACTTTTCATCATAGTGCTTTTACCAATGCATAAAATGCATGGAGAAGTCATTTCGAATGACTGGTCCTCAGTGTTGTGAGAACGATGACTGGTTAAAATTTTTGGTGGTTTCTTGTTCAGTCCATAGGCCTACATCATGTGGCAAACCGGTGAGCATGTGGCTCTATTAGTATAGGAGATACCTGAAAACATATCACACTTTTCATCATAGTGCTTTTACCAATGCATAAAATGCATGGAGAAGTCATTTCGAATGACTGGTCCTCAGTGTTGTGAGAACGATGACTGGTTAAAATTTTTGGTGGTTTCTTGTTCAGTCCATTAGCCTACATCATGTGGCAAACCGGTGAGCATGTGGCTCTATTAGTATAGGAGATACCTGAAAACATATCACACTTTTCATCATAGTGCTTTTACCAATGCATAAAATGCATGGAGAAGTCATTTCGAATGACTGGTCCTCAGTGTTGTGAGAACGATGACTGGTTAAAATTTTTGGTGGTTTCTTGTTCAGTCCATTAGCCTACATCATGTGGCAAACCGGTGAGCATGTGGCTCTATTAGTATAGGAGATACCTGAAAACATATCACACTTTTCATCATAGTGCTTTTACCAATGCATAAAATGCATGGAGAAGTCATTTCGAATGACTGGTCCTCAGTGTTGTGAGAACGATGACTGGTTAAAATTTTTGGTGGTTTCTTGTTCAGTCCATAGGCCTACATCATGTGGCAAACCGGTGAGCATGTGGCTCTATTAGTATAGGAGATACCTGAAAACATATCACACTTTTCATCATAGTGCTTTTACCAATGCATAAAATGCATGGAGAAGTCATTTCGAATGACTGGTCCTCAGTGTTGTGAGAACGATGACTGGTTAAAATTTTTGGTGGTTTCTTGTTCAGTCCATAGGCCTACATCATGTGGCAAACTGGTGAGCATGTGGCTCTATTAGTATAGGAGATACCTGAAAACATATCACACTTTTCATCACAGTGCTTTTACCAATGCATAAAATGCATGTAGAAGTCATTTCGAATGACTGGTCCTCAGTGTTGTGAGAATGATGACTGGTTAAAATTTTTGGTGGTTTCTTGTTCAGTCCATAGGCCTACATCATGTGGCAAACCGGTGAGCATGTGGCTCTATTAGTATAGGAGATACCTGAAAACATATCACACTTTTCATCACAGTGCTTTTACCAATGCATAAAATGCATGGAGAAGTCATTTCGAATGACTGGTCCTCAGTGTTGTGAGAACGATGACTGGTTAAAATTTTTGGTGGTTTCTTGTTCAGTCCATAGGCCTACATCATGTGGCAAACCGTTGAGCATGTGGCTCTATTAGTATAGGAGATACCTGAAAACATATCACACTTTTCATCATAGTGCTTTTACCAATGCATAAAATGCATGGAGAAGTCATTTCGAATGACTGGTCCTCAGTGTTGTGAGAACGATGACTGGTTAAAATTTTTGGTGGTTTCTTGTTCAGTCCATTAGCCTACATCATGTGGCAAACCGGTGAGCATGTGGCTCTATTAGTATAGGAGATACCTGAAAACATATCACACTTTTCATCATAGTGCTTTTACCAATGCATAAAATGCATGGAGAAGTCATTTCGAATGACTGGTCCTAAGTGTTGTGAGAACGATGACTGGTTAAAATTTTTGGTGGTTTCTTGTTCAGTCCACAGGCCTACATCATGTGGCAAACCGGTGAGCATGTGGCTCTATTAGTATAGGAGATACCTGAAAACATATCACACTTTTCATCATAGTGCTTTTACCAATGCATAAAATGCATGGAGAAGTCATTTCGAATGACTGGTCCTCAGTGTTGTGAGAACGATGACTGGTTAAAATTTTTGGTGGTTTCTTGTTCAGTCCATAGGCCTACATCATGTGGCAAACCGGTGAGAATGTGGCTCTATTAGTATAGGAGATACCTGAAAACATATCACACTTTTCATCATAGTGCTTTTACCAATGCATAAAATGCATGGAGAAGTCATTTCGAATGACTGGTCCTCAGTGTTGTGAGAACGATGACTGGTTAAAATTTTTGGTGGTTTCTTGTTCAGTCCATAGGCCTACATCATGTGGCAAACTGGTGAGCATGTGGCTCTATTAGTATAGGAGATACCTGAAAACATATCACACTTTTCATCACAGTGCTTTTACCAATGCATAAAATGCATGGAGAAGTCATTTCGAATGACTGGTCCTCAGTGTTGTGAGAACGATGACTGGTTAAAATTTTTGGTGGTTTCTTGTTCAGTCCATAGGCCTACATCATGTGGCAAACCGGTGAGCATGTGGCTCTATTAGTATAGGAGATACCTGAAAACATATCACACTTTTCATCATAGTGCTTTTACCAATGCATAAAATGCATGGAGAAGTCATTTCGAATGACTGGTCCTCAGTGTTGTGAGAACGATGACTGGTTAAAATTTTTGGTGGTTTCTTGTTCAGTCCATAGGCCTACATCATGTGGCAAACCGGTGAGCATGTGGCTCTATTAGTATAGGAGATACCTGAAAACATATCACACTTTTCATCATAGTGCTTTTACCAATGCATAAAATGCATGGAGAAGTCATTTCGAATGACTGGTCCTCAGTGTTGTGAGAACGATGACTGGTTAAAATTTTTGGTGGTTTCTTGTTCAGTCCATTAGCCTACATCATGTGGCAAACCGGTGAGCATGTGGCTCTATTAGTATAGGAGATACCTGAAAACATATCACACTTTTCATCATAGTGCTTTTACCAATGCATAAAATGCATGGAGAAGTCATTTCGAATGACTGGTCCTCAGTGTTGTGAGAACGATGACTGGTTAAAATTTTTGGTGGTTTCTTGTTCAGTCCATTAGCCTACATCATGTGGCAAACCGGTGAGCATGTGGCTCTATTAGTATAGGAGATACCTGAAAACATATCACACTTTTCATCATAGTGCTTTTACCAATGCATAAAATGCATGGAGAAGTCATTTCGAATGACTGGTCCTCAGTGTTGTGAGAACGATGACTGGTTAAAATTTTTGGTGGTTTCTTGTTCAGTCCATAGGCCTACATCATGTGGCAAACCGGTGAGCATGTGGCTCTATTAGTATAGGAGATACCTGAAAACATATCACACTTTTCATCATAGTGCTTTTACCAATGCATAAAATGCATGGAGAAGTCATTTCGAATGACTGGTCCTCAGTGTTGTGAGAACGATGACTGGTTAAAATTTTTGGTGGTTTCTTGTTCAGTCCATAGGCCTACATCATGTGGCAAACTGGTGAGCATGTGGCTCTATTAGTATAGGAGATACCTGAAAACATATCACACTTTTCATCACAGTGCTTTTACCAATGCATAAAATGCATGTAGAAGTCATTTCGAATGACTGGTCCTCAGTGTTGTGAGAATGATGACTGGTTAAAATTTTTGGTGGTTTCTTGTTCAGTCCATAGGCCTACATCATGTGGCAAACCGGTGAGCATGTGGCTCTATTAGTATAGGAGATACCTGAAAACATATCACACTTTTCATCACAGTGCTTTTACCAATGCATAAAATGCATGGAGAAGTCATTTCGAATGACTGGTCCTCAGTGTTGTGAGAACGATGACTGGTTAAAATTTTTGGTGGTTTCTTGTTCAGTCCATAGGCCTACATCATGTGGCAAACCGTTGAGCATGTGGCTCTATTAGTATAGGAGATACCTGAAAACATATCACACTTTTCATCATAGTGCTTTTACCAATGCATAAAATGCATGGAGAAGTCATTTCGAATGACTGGTCCTCAGTGTTGTGAGAACGATGACTGGTTAAAATTTTTGGTGGTTTCTTGTTCAGTCCATTAGCCTACATCATGTGGCAAACCGGTGAGCATGTGGCTCTATTAGTATAGGAGATACCTGAAAACATATCACACTTTTCATCATAGTGCTTTTACCAATGCATAAAATGCATGGAGAAGTCATTTCGAATGACTGGTCCTCAGTGTTGTGAGAACGATGACTGGTTAAAATTTTTGGTGGTTTCTTGTTCAGTCCATAGGCCTACATCATGTGGCAAACCGGTGAGCATGTGGCTCTCTTAGTATAGGAGATACCTGAAAACATATCACACTTTTCATCATAGTGCTTTTACCAATGCATAAAATGCATGGAGAAGTCATTTCGAATGACTGGTCCTCAGTGTTGTGAGAATGATGACTGGTTAAAATTTTTGGTGGTTTCTTGTTCAGTCCATAGGCCGACATCATGTGGCAAACCGGTGAGCATGTGGCTCTATTAGTATAGGAGATACCTGAAAACATATCACACTTTTCATCATAGTGCTTTTACCAATGCATAAAATGCATGGAGAAGTCATTTCGAATGACTGGTCCTCAGTGTTGTGAGAACGATGACTGGTTAAAATTTTTGGTGGTTTCTTGTTCAGTCCATAGGCCTACATCATGTGGCAAACCGGTGAGCATGTGGCTCTATTAGTATAGGAGATACCTGAAAACATATCACACTTTTCATCATAGTGCTTTTACCAATGCATAAAATGCATGGAGAAGTCATTTCGAATGACTGGTCCTCAGTGTTGTGAGAACGATGACTGGTTAAAATTTTTGGTGGTTTCTTCTTCAGTCCATAGGCCTACATCATGTGGCAAACCGGTGAGCATGTGGCTCTATTAGTATAGGAGATACCTGAAAATATATCACACTTTTCATCATAGTGCTTTTACCAATGCATAAAATGACTGGAGAAGTCATTTCGAATGACTGGTCCTCAGTGTTGTGAGAACGATGACTGGTTAAAATTTTTGGTGGTTTCTTGTTCAGTCCATAGGCCTACATCATGTGGCAAACCGGTGAGCATGTGGCTCTATTAGTATAGGAGACACCTGAAAACATATCACACTTTTCATCATAGTGCTTTTACCAATGCATAAAATGCATGGAGAAGTCATTTCGAATGACTGGTCCTCAGTGTTGTGAGAACGATGACTGGTTAAAATTTTTGGTGGTTTCTTGTTCAGTCCATAGGCCTACATCATGTGGCAAACCGGTGAGCATGTGGCTCTATTAGTATAGGAGATACCTGAAAACATATCACACTTTTCATCATAGTGCTTTTACCAATGCATAAAATGCATGGAGAAGTCATTTCGAATGACTGGTCCTCAGTGTTGTGACAACGATGACTGGTTAAAATTTTTGGTGGTTTCTTGTTCAGTCCATAGGCCTACATCATGTGGCAAACCGGTGAGCATGTGGCTCTATTAGTATAGGAGATACCTGAAAACATATCACACTTTTCATCATAGTGCTTTTACCAATGCATAAAATGCATGGAGAAGTCATTTCGAATGACTGGTCCTCAGTGTTGTGACAACGATGACTGGTTAAAATTTTTGGTGGTTTCTTGTTCAGTCCATAGGCCTACATCATGTGGCAAACCGGTGAGCATGTGGCTCTATTAGTATAGGAGATACCTGAAAACATATCACACTTTTCATCATAATGCTTTTACCAATGCATAAAATGCATGGAGAAGTCATTTCGAATGACTGGTCCTCAGTGTTGTGACAACGATGACTGGTTAAAATTTTTGGTGGTTTCTTGTTCAGTCCATAGGCCTACATCATGTGGCAAACCGGTGAGCATGTGGCTCTATTAGTATAGGAGATACCTGAAAACATATCACACTTTTCATCATAGTGCTTTTACCAATGCATAAAATGCATGGAGAAGTCATTTCGAATGACTGGTCCTCAGTGTTGTGAGAACGATGACTGGTTAAAATTTTTGGTGGTTTCTTGTTCAGTCCATAGGCCTACATCATGTGGCAAACCGGTGAGCATGTGGCTCTATTAGTATAGGAGATACCTGAAAACATATCACACTTTTCATCATAGTGCTTTTACCAATGCATAAAATGCATGGAGAAGTCATTTCGAATGACTGGTCCTCAGTGTTGTGAGAACGATGACTGGTTAAAATTTTTGGTGGTTTCTTGTTCAGTCCATAGGCCTACATCATGTGGCAAACCGGTGAGCATGTGGCTCTCTTAGTATAGGAGATACCTGAAAACATATCACACTTTTCATCATAGTGCTTTTACCAATGCATAAAATGCATGGAGAAGTCATTTCGAATGACTGGTCCTCAGTGTTGTGAGAATGATGACTGGTTAAAATTTTTGGTGGTTTCTTGTTCAGTCCATAGGCTGACATCATGTGGCAAACCGGTGAGCATGTGGCTCTATTAGTATAGGAGATACCTGAAAACATATCACACTTTTCATCATAGTGCTTTTACCAATGCATAAAATGCATGGAGAAGTCATTTCGAATGACTGGTCCTCAGTGTTGTGAGAACGATGACTGGTTAAAATTTTTGGTGGTTTCTTGTTCAGTCCATAGGCCTACATCATGTGGCAAACCGGTGAGCATGTGGCTCTATTAGTATAGGAGATACCTGAAAACATATCACACTTTTCATCATAGTGCTTTTACCAATGCATAAAATGCATGGAGAAGTCATTTCGAATGACTGGTCCTCAGTGTTGTGAGAACGATGACTGGTTAAAATTTTTGGTGGTTTCTTGTTCAGTCCATAGGCCTACATCATGTGGCAAACCGGTGAGCATGTGGCTCTATTAGTATAGGAGATACCTGAAAACATATCACACTTTTCATCATAGTGCTTTTACCAATGCATAAAATGCATGGAGAAGTCATTTCGAATGACTGGTCCTCAGTGTTGTGAGAACGATGACTGGTTAAAATTTTTGGTGGTTTCTTGTTCAGTCCATAGGCCTACATCATGTGGCAAACCGGTGAGCATGTGGCTCTATTAGTATAGGAGACACCTGAAAACATATCACACTTTTCATCATAGTGCTTTTACCAATGCATAAAATGCATGGAGAAGTCATTTCGAATGACTGGTCCTCAGTGTTGTGAGAACGATGACTGGTTAAAATTTTTGGTGGTTTCTTGTTCAGTCCATAGGCCTACATCATGTGGCAAACCGGTGAGCATGTGGCTCTATTAGTATAGGAGATACCTGAAAACATATCACACTTTTCATCATAGTGCTTTTACCAATGCATAAAATGCATGGAGAAGTCATTTCGAATGACTGGTCCTCAGTGTTGTGAGAACGATGACTGGTTAAAATTTTTGGTGGTTTCTTGTTCAGTCCATAGGCCTACATCATGTGGCAAACCGGTGAGCATGTGGCTCTATTAGTATAGGAGATACCTGAAAACATATCACACTTTTCATCATAGTGCTTTTACCAATGCATAAAATGCATGGAGAAGTCATTTCGAATGACTGGTCCTCAGTGTTGTGAGAACGATGACTGGTTAAAATTTTTGGTGGTTTCTTGTTCAGTCCATAGGCCTACATCATGTGGCAAACCGGTGAGCATGTGGCTCTATTAGTATAGGAGACACCTGAAAACATATCACACTTTTCATCATAGTGCTTTTACCAATGCATAAAATGCATGGAGAAGTCATTTCGAATGACTGGTCCTCAGTGTTGTGAGAACGATGACTGGTTAAAATTTTTGGTGGTTTCTTGTTCAGTCCATAGGCCTACATCATGTGGCAAACCGGTGAGCATGTGGCTCTATTAGTATAGGAGATACCTGAAAACATATCACACTTTTCATCATAGTGCTTTTACCAATGCATAAAATGCATGGAGAAGTCATTTCGAATGACTGGTCCTCAGTGTTGTGACAACGATGACTGGTTAAAATTTTTGGTGGTTTCTTGTTCAGTCCATAGGCCTACATCATGTGGCAAACCGGTGAGCATGTGGCTCTATTAGTATAGGAGATACCTGAAAACATATCACACTTTTCATCATAGTGCTTTTACCAATGCATAAAATGCATGGAGAAGTCATTTCGAATGACTGGTCCTCAGTGTTGTGACAACGATGACTGGTTAAAATTTTTGGTGGTTTCTTGTTCAGTCCATAGGCCTACATCATGTGGCAAACCGGTGAGCATGTGGCTCTATTAGTATAGGAGATACCTGAAAACATATCACACTTTTCATCATAATGCTTTTACCAATGCATAAAATGCATGGAGAAGTCATTTCGAATGACTGGTCCTCAGTGTTGTGACAACGATGACTGGTTAAAATTTTTGGTGGTTTCTTGTTCAGTCCATAGGCCTACATCATGTGGCAAACCGGTGAGCATGTGGCTCTATTAGTATAGGAGATACCTGAAAACATATCACACTTTTCATCATAGTGCTTTTACCAATGCATAAAATGCATGGAGAAGTCATTTCGAATGACTGGTCCTCAGTGTTGTGAGAACGATGACTGGTTAAAATTTTTGGTGGTTTCTTGTTCAGTCCATAGGCCTACATCATGTGGCAAACCGGTGAGCATGTGGCTCTATTAGTATAGGAGATACCTGAAAACATATCACACTTTTCATCATAGTGCTTTTACCAATGCATAAAATGCATGGAGAAGTCATTTCGAATGACTGGTCCTCAGTGTTGTGAGAACGATGACTGGTTAAAATTTTTGGTGGTTTCTTGTTCAGTCCATAGGCCTACATCATGTGGCAAACCGGTGAGCATGTGGCTCTCTTAGTATAGGAGATACCTGAAAACATATCACACTTTTCATCATAGTGCTTTTACCAATGCATAAAATGCATGGAGAAGTCATTTCGAATGACTGGTCCTCAGTGTTGTGAGAATGATGACTGGTTAAAATTTTTGGTGGTTTCTTGTTCAGTCCATAGGCTGACATCATGTGGCAAACCGGTGAGCATGTGGCTCTATTAGTATAGGAGATACCTGAAAACATATCACACTTTTCATCATAGTGCTTTTACCAATGCATAAAATGCATGGAGAAGTCATTTCGAATGACTGGTCCTCAGTGTTGTGAGAACGATGACTGGTTAAAATTTTTGGTGGTTTCTTGTTCAGTCCATAGGCCTACATCATGTGGCAAACCGGTGAGCATGTGGCTCTATTAGTATAGGAGATACCTGAAAACATATCACACTTTTCATCATAGTGCTTTTACCAATGCATAAAATGCATGGAGAAGTCATTTCGAATGACTGGTCCTCAGTGTTGTGAGAACGATGACTGGTTAAAATTTTTGGTGGTTTCTTGTTCAGTCCATAGGCCTACATCATGTGGCAAACCGGTGAGCATGTGGCTCTATTAGTATAGGAGATACCTGAAAACATATCACACTTTTCATCATAGTGCTTTTACCAATGCATAAAATGCATGGAGAAGTCATTTCGAATGACTGGTCCTCAGTGTTGTGAGAACGATGACTGGTTAAAATTTTTGGTGGTTTCTTGTTCAGTCCATAGGCCTACATCATGTGGCAAACCGGTGAGCATGTGGCTCTCTTAGTATAGGAGATACCTGAAAACATATCACACTTTTCATCATAGTGCTTTTACCAATGCATAAAATGCATGGAGAAGTCATTTCGAATGACTGGTCCTCAGTGTTGTGAGAATGATGACTGGTTAAAATTTTTGGTGGTTTCTTGTTCAGTCCATAGGCTGACATCATGTGGCAAACCGGTGAGCATGTGGCTCTATTAGTATAGGAGATACCTGAAAACATATCACACTTTTCATCATAGTGCTTTTACCAATGCATAAAATGCATGGAGAAGTCATTTCGAATGACTGGTCCTCAGTGTTGTGAGAACGATGACTGGTTAAAATTTTTGGTGGTTTCTTGTTCAGTCCATAGGCCTACATCATGTGGCAAACCGGTGAGCATGTGGCTCTATTAGTATAGGAGATACCTGAAAACATATCACACTTTTCATCATAGTGCTTTTACCAATGCATAAAATGCATGGAGAAGTCATTTCGAATGACTGGTCCTCAGTGTTGTGAGAACGATGACTGGTTAAAATTTTTGGTGGTTTCTTGTTCAGTCCATAGGCCTACATCATGTGGGAAACCGGTGAGCATGTGGCTCTATTAGTATAGGAGATACCTGAAAACATATCACACTTTTCATCATAGTGCTTTTACCAATGCATAAAATGCATGGAGAAGTCATTTCGAATGACTGGTCCTCAGTGTTGTGAGAACGATGACTGGTTAAAATTTTTGGTGGTTTCTTATTCAGTCCATAGGCCTACATCATGTGGCAAACCGGTGAGCATGTGGCTCTATTAGTATAGGAGATACCTGAAAACATATCACACTTTTCATCAGTGCTTTTACCAATGCATAAAATGCATGGAGAAGTCATTTCGAATGACTGGTCCTCAGTGTTGTGAGAACGATGACTGGTTAAAATTTTTGGTGGTTTCTTGTTCAGTCCATAGGCCTACATCATGTGGCAAACCGGTGAGCATGTGGCTCTATTAGTATAGGAGATACCTGAAAACATATCACACTTTTCATCATAGTGCTTTTACCAATGCATAAAATGCATGGAGAAGTCATTTCGAATGACTGGTCCTCAGTGTTGTGAGAACGATGACTGGTTAAAATTTTTGGTGGTTTCTTGTTCAGTCCATAGGCCTACATCATGTGGCAAACCGGTGAGCATGTGGCTCTATTAGTATAGGAGATACCTGAAAACATATCACACTTTTCATCATAGTGCTTTTACCAATGCATAAAATGCATGGAGAAGTCATTTCGAATGACTGGTCCTCAGTGTTGTGAGAACGATGACTGGTTAAAATTTTTGGTGGTTTCTTGTTCAGTCCATTAGCCTACATCATGTGGCAAACCGGTGAGCATGTGGCTCTATTAGTATAGGAGATACCTGAAAACATATCACACTTTTCATCATAGTGCTTTTACCAATGCATAAAATGCATGGAGAAGTCATTTCGAATGACTGGTCCTCAGTGTTGTGAGAACGATGGCTGGTTAAAATTTTTGGTGGTTTCTTGTTCAGTCCATAGGCCTACATCATGTGGCAAACCGGTGAGCAAGTGGCTCTATTAGTATAGGAGATACCTGAAAACATATCACACTTTTCATCATAGTGCTTTTACCAATGCATAAAATGCATGGAGAAGTCATTTCGAATGACTGGTCCTCAGTGTTGTGAGAACGATGACTGGTTAAAATTTTTGGTGGTTTCTTGTTCAGTCCATAGGCCTACATCATGTGGCAAACCGGTGAGCATGTGGCTCTATTAGTATAGGAGATACCTGAAAATATATCACACTTTTCATCATAGTGCTTTTACCAATGCATAAAATGACTGGAGAAGTCATTTCGAATGACTGGTCCTCAGTGTTGTGAGAACGATGACTGGTTAAAATTTTTGGTGGTTTCTTGTTCAGTCCATAGGCCTACATCATGTGGCAAACCGGTGAGCATGTGGCTCTATTAGTATAGGAGATACCTGAAAACATATCACACTTTTCATCATAGTGCTTTTACCAATGCATAAAATGCATGGAGAAGTCATTTCGAATGACTGGTCCTCAGTGTTGTGAGAACGATGACTGGTTAGAATTTTTGGTGGTTTCTTGTTCAGTCCATAGGCCTACATCATGTGGCAAACCGGTGAGCATGTGGCTCTATTAGTATAGGAGATACCTGAAAACATATCACACTTTTCATCATAGTGCTTTTACCAATGCATAAAATGCATGGAGAAGTCATTTCGAATGACTGGTCCTCAGTGTTGTGAGAACGATGACTGGTTAAAATTTTTGGTGGTTTCTTGTTCAGTCCATAGGCCTACATCATGTGGCAAACCGGTGAGCATGTGGCTCTATTAGTATAGGAGATACCTGAAAACATATCACACTTTTCATCATAGTGCTTTTACCAATGCATAAAATGCATGGAGAAGTCATTTCGAATGACTGGTCCTCAGTGTTGTGAGAACGATGACTGGTTAAAATTTTTGGTGGTTTCTTGTTCAGTCCATAGGCCTACATCATGTGGCAAACCGGTGAGCATGTGGCTCTATTAGTATAGGAGATACCTGAAAACATATCACACTTTTCATCATAGTGCTTTTACCAATGCATAAAATGCCTGGAGAAGTCATTTCGAATGACTGGTCCTCAGTGTTGTGAGAACGATGACTGGTTAAAATTTTTGGTGGTTTCTTGTTCAGTCCATAGGCCTACATCATGTGGCAAACCGGTGAGCATGTGGCTCTATTAGTATAGGAGATACCTGAAAACATATCACACTTTTCATCATAGTGCTTTTACCAATGCATAAAATGCATGGAGAAGTCATTTCGAATGACTGGTCCTCAGTGTTGTGAGAACGATGACTGGTTAAAATTTTTGGTGGTTTCTTGTTCAGTCCATAGGCCTACATCATGTGGCAAACCGGTGAGCATGTGGCTCTATTAGTATAGGAGATACCTGAAAACATATCACACTTTTCATCAGTGCTTTTACCAATGCATAAAATGCATGGAGAAGTCATTTCGAATGACTGGTCCTCAGTGTTGTGAGAACGATGACTGGTTAAAATTTATGGTGGTTTCTTGTTCAGTCCATAGGCCTACATCATGTGGCAAACCGGTGAGCATGTGGCTCTATTAGTATAGGAGATACCTGAAAACATATCACACTTTTCATCATAGTGCTTTTACCAATGCATAAAATGCATGGAGTAGTCATTTCGAATGACTGGTCCTCAGTGTTGTGAGAACGATGACTGGTTAAAATTTTTGGTGGTTTCTTGTTCAGTCCATAGGCCTACATCATGTGGCAAACCGATGAGCATGTGGCTCTATTAGTATAGGAGATACCTGAAAACATATCACACTTTTCATCATAGTGCTTTTACCAATGCATAAAATGCATGGAGAAGTCATTTCGAATGACTGGTCCTCAGTGTTGTGAGAACGATGACTGGTTAAAATTTTTGGTGGTTTCTTGTTCAGTCCATAGGCCTACATCATGTGGCAAACCGGTGAGCATGTGGCTCTATTAGTATAGGAGATACCTGAAAACATATCACACTTTTCATCATAGTGCTTTTACCAATGCATAAAATGCATGGAGAAGTCATTTCGAATGACTGGTCCTCAGTGTTGTGAGAACGATGACTGGTTAAAATTTTTGGTGGTTTCTTGTTCAGTCCATAGGCCTACATCATGTGGCACACCGGTGAGCATGTGGCTCTATTAGTATAGGAGATACCTGAAAACATATCACACTTTTCATCATAGTGCTTTTACCAATGCATAAAATGCATGGAGAAGTCATTTCGAATGACTGGTCCTCAGTGTTGTGAGAACGATGACTGGTTAAAATTTTTGGTGGTTTCTTGTTCAGTCCATTAGCCTACATCATGTGGCAAACCGGTGAGCATGTGGCTCTATTAGTATAGGAGATACCTGAAAACATATCACACTTTTCATCATAGTGCTTTTACCAATGCATAAAATGCATGGAGAAGTCATTTCGAATGACTGGTCCTCAGTGTTGTGAGAACGATGACTGGTTAAAATTTTTGGTGGTTTCTTGTTCAGTCCACAGGCCTACATCATGTGGCAAACCGGTGAGCATGTGGCTCTATTAGTATAGGAGATACCTGAAAACATATCACACTTTTCATCATAGTGCTTTTACCAATGCATAAAATGCATGGAGAAGTCATTTCGAATGACTGGTCCTCAGTGTTGTGAGAACGATGACTGGTTAAAATTTTTGGTGGTTTCTTGTTCAGTCCATAGGCCTACATCATGTGGCAAACCGGTGAGCATGTGGCTCTATTAGTATAGGAGATACCTGAAAACATATCACACTTTTCATCATAGTGCTTTTACCAATGCATAAAATGCATGGAGAAGTCATTTCGAATGACTGGTCCTCAGTGTTGTGAGAACGATGACTGGTTAAAATTTTTGGTGGTTTCTTGTTCAGTCCATAGGCCTACATCATGTGGCAAACTGGTGAGCATGTGGCTCTATTAGTATAGGAGATACCTGAAAACATATCACACTTTTCATCACAGTGCTTTTACCAATGCATAAAATGCATGGAGAAGTCATTTCGAATGACTGGTCCTCAGTGTTGTGAGAACGATGACTGGTTAAAATTTTTGGTGGTTTCTTGTTCAGTCCATAGGCCTACATCATGTGGCAAACCGGTGAGCATGTGGCTCTATTAGTATAGGAGATACCTGAAAACATATCACACTTTTCATCATAGTGCTTTTACCAATGCATAAAATGCATGGAGAAGTCATTTCGAATGACTGGTCCTCAGTGTTGTGAGAACGATGACTGGTTAAAATTTTTGGTGGTTTCTTGTTCAGTCCATAGGCCTACATCATGTGGCAAACTGGTGAGCATGTGGCTCTATTAGTATAGGAGATACCTGAAAACATATCACACTTTTCATCACAGTGCTTTTACCAATGCATAAAATGCATGGAGAAGTCATTTCGAATGACTGGTCCTCAGTGTTGTGAGAACGATGACTGGTTAAAATTTTTGGTGGTTTCTTGTTCAGTCCATAGGCCTACATCATGTGGCAAACCGGTGAGCATGTGGCTCTATTAGTATAGGAGATACCTGAAAACATATCACACTTTTCATCATAGTGCTTTTACCAATGCATAAAATGCATGGAGAAGTCATTTCGAATGACTGGTCCTCAGTGTTGTGACAACGATGACTGGTTAAAATTTTTGGTGGTTTCTTGTTCAGTCCATAGGCCTACATCATGTGGCAAACCGGTGAGCATGTGGCTCTATTAGTATAGGAGATACCTGAAAACATATCACACTTTTCATCATAGTTCTTTTACCAATGCATAAAATGCATGGAGAAGTCATTTCGAATGACTGGTCCTCATTGTTGTGAGAACGATGACTGGTTAAAATTTTTGGTGGTTTCTTGTTCAGTCCATAGGCCTACATCATGTGGCAAACCGGTGAGCATGTGGCTCTATTAGTATAGGAGATACCTGAAAACATATCACACTTTTCATCATAGTGCTTTTACCAATGCATAAAATGCATGGAGAAGTCATTTCGAATGACTGGTCCTCAGTGTTGTGAGAACGATGACTGGTTAAAATTTTTGGTGGTTTCTTGTTCAGTCCATAGGCCTACATCATGTGGCAAACCGGTGAGCATGTGGCTCTATTAGTATAGGAGATACCTGAAAACATATCACACTTTTCATCATAGTGCTTTTACCAATGCATAAAATGCATGGAGAAGTCATTTCGAATGACTGGTCCTCAGTGTTGTGAGAACGATGACTGGTTAAAATTTTTGGTGGTTTCTTGTTCAGTCCATAGGCCTACATCATGTGGCAAACCGGTGAGCATGTGGCTCTATTAGTATAGGAGATACCTGAAAACATATCACACTTTTCATCATAGTGCTTTTACCAATGCATAAAATGCATGGAGAAGTCATTTCGAATGACTGGTCCTCATTGTTGTGAGAACGATGACTGGTTAAAATTTTTGGTGGTTTCTTGTTCAGTCCATAGGCCTACATCATGTGGCAAACCGGTGAGCATGTGGCTCTATTAGTATAGGAGATACCTGAAAACATATCACACTTTTCATCATAGTGCTTTTACCAATGCATAAAATGCATGGAGAAGTCATTTCGAATGACTGGTCCTCAGTGTTGTGAGAACGATGACTGGTTAAAATTTTTGGTGGTTTCTTGTTCAGTCCATAGGCCTACATCATGTGGCAAACCGGTGAGCATGTGGCTCTATTAGTATAGGAGATACCTGAAAACATATCACACTTTTCATCATAGTGCTTTTACCAATGCATAAAATGCATGGAGAAGTCATTTCGAATGACTGGTCCTCAGTGTTGTGAGAACGATGACTGGTTAAAATTTTTGGTGGTTTCTTGTTCAGTCCATAGGCCTACATCATGTGGCAAACTGGTGAGCATGTGGCTCTATTAGTATAGGAGATACCTGAAAACATATCACACTTTTCATCACAGTGCTTTTACCAATGCATAAAATGCATGGAGAAGTCATTTCGAATGACTGGTCCTCAGTGTTGTGAGAACGATGACTGGTTAAAATTTTTGGTGGTTTCTTGTTCAGTCCATAGGCCTACATCATGTGGCAAACCGGTGAGCATGTGGCTCTATTAGTATAGGAGATACCTGAAAACATATCACACTTTTCATCATAGTGCTTTTACCAATGCATAAAATGCATGGAGAAGTCATTTCGAATGACTGGTCCTCAGTGTTGTGACAACGATGACTGGTTAAAATTTTTGGTGGTTTCTTGTTCAGTCCATAGGCCTACATCATGTGGCAAACCGGTGAGCATGTGGCTCTATTAGTATAGGAGATACCTGAAAACATATCACACTTTTCATCATAGTGCTTTTACCAATGCATAAAATGCATGGAGAAGTCATTTCGAATGACTGGTCCTCATTGTTGTGAGAACGATGACTGGTTAAAATTTTTGGTGGTTTCTTGTTCAGTCCATAGGCCTACATCATGTGGCAAACCGGTGAGCATGTGGCTCTATTAGTATAGGAGATACCTGAAAACATATCACACTTTTCATCATAGTGCTTTTACCAATGCATAAAAAGCATGGAGAAGTCATTTCGAATGACTGGTCCTCAGTGTTGTGAGAACGATGACTGGTTAAAATTTTTGGTGGTTTCTTGTTCAGTCCATTAGCCTACATCATGTGGCAAACCGGTGAGCATGTGGCTCTATTAGTATAGGAGATACCTGAAAACATATCACACTTTTCATCATAGTGCTTTTACCAATGCATAAAATGCATGGAGAAGTCATTTCGAATGACTGGTCCTCAGTGTTGTGAGAACGATGACTGGTTAAAATTTTTGGTGGTTTCTTGTTCAGTCCATAGGCCTACATCATGTGGCAAACCGGTGAGCATGTGGCTCTCTTAGTATAGGAGATACCTGAAAACATATCACACTTTTCATCATAGTGCTTTTACCAATGCATAAAATGCATGGAGAAGTCATTTCGAATGACTGGTCCTCAGTGTTGTGAGAATGATGACTGGTTAAAATTTTTGGTGGTTTCTTGTTCAGTCCATAGGCCGACATCATGTGGCAAACCGGTGAGCATGTGGCTCTATTAGTATAGGAGATACCTGAAAACATATCACACTTTTCATCATAGTGCTTTTACCAATGCATAAAATGCATGGAGAAGTCATTTCGAATGACTGGTCCTCAGTGTTGTGAGAACGATGACTGGTTAAAATTTTTGGTGGTTTCTTGTTCAGTCCATAGGCCTACATCATGTGGCAAACCGGTGAGCATGTGGCTCTATTAGTATAGGAGATACCTGAAAACATATCACACTTTTCATCATAGTGCTTTTACCAATGCATAAAATGCATGGAGAAGTCATTTCGAATGACTGGTCCTCAGTGTTGTGAGAACGATGACTGGTTAAAATTTTTGGTGGTTTCTTGTTCAGTCCATAGGCCTACATCATGTGGCAAACCGGTGAGCATGTGGCTCTATTAGTATAGGAGATACCTGAAAACATATCACACTTTTCATCATAGTGCTTTTACCAATGCATAAAATGCATGGAGAAGTCATTTCGAATGACTGGTCCTCAGTGTTGTGAGAACGATGACTGGTTAAAATTTTTGGTGGTTTCTTGTTCAGTCCATAGGCCTACATCATGTGGCAAACCGGTGAGCATGTGGCTCTATTAGTATAGGAGATACCTGAAAACATATCACACTTTTCATCATAGTGCTTTTACCAATGCATAAAATGCATGGAGAAGTCATTTCGAATGACTGGTCCTCAGTGTTGTGAGAACGATGACTGGTTAAAATTTTTGGTGGTTTCTTGTTCAGTCCATAGGCCTACATCATGTGGCAAACCGGTGAGCATGTGGCTCTATTAGTATAGGAGATACCTGAAAACATATCACACTTTTCATCATAGTGCTTTTACCAATGCATAAAATGCATGGAGAAGTCATTTCGAATGACTGGTCCTCAGTGTTGTGAGAACGATGACTGGTTAAAATTTTTGGTGGTTTCTTGTTCAGTCCATAGGCCTACATCATGTGGCAAACCGGTGAGCATGTGGCTCTATTAGTATAGGAGATACCTGAAAACATATCACACTTTTCATCATAGTGCTTTTACCAATGCATAAAATGCATGGAGAAGTCATTTCGAATGACTGGTCCTCAGTGTTGTGAGAACGATGACTGGTTAAAATTTTTGGTGGTTTCTTGTTCAGTCCATAGGCCTACATCATGTGGCAAACCGGTGAGCATGTGGCTCTATTAGTATAGGAGATACCTGAAAACATATCACACTTTTCATCATAGTGCTTTTACCAATGCATAAAATGCATGGAGAAGTCATTTCGAATGACTGGTCCTCAGTGTTGTGAGAACGATGACTGGTTAAAATTTTTGGTGGTTTCTTGTTCAGTCCATAGGCCTACATCATGTGGCAAACCGGTGAGCATGTGGCTCTATTAGTATAGGAGATACCTGAAAACATATCACACTTTTCATCACAGTGCTTTTACCAATGCATAAAATGCATGGAGAAGTCATTTCGAATGACTGGTCCTCAGTGTTGTGAGAACGATGACTGGTTAAAATTTTTGGTGGTTTCTTGTTCAGTCCATAGGCCTACATCATGTGGCAAACCGGTGAGCATGTGGCTCTATTAGTATAGGAGATACCTGAAAACATATCACACTTTTCATCATAGTGCTTTTACCAATGCATAAAATGCATGGAGAAGTCATTTCGAATGACTGGTCCTCAGTGTTGTGACAACGATGACTGGTTAACATTTTTGGTGGTTTCTTGTTCAGTCCATAGGCCTACATCATGTGGCAAACCGGTGAGCATGTGGCTCTATTAGTATAGGAGATACCTGAAAACATATCACACTTTTCATCATAGTGCTTTTACCAATGCATAAAATGCATGGAGAAGTCATTTCGAATGACTGGTCCTCAGTGTTGTGAGAACGATGACTGGTTAAAATTTTTGGTGGTTTCTTGTTCAGTCCATAGGCCTACATCATGTGGCAAACCGGTGAGCATGTGGCTCTATTAGTATAGGAGATACCTGAAAACATATCACACTTTTCATCATAGTGCTTTTACCAATGCATAAAATGCATGGAGAAGTCATTTCGAATGACTGGTCCTCAGTGTTGTGACAACGATGACTGGTTAAAATTTTTGGTGGTTTCTTGTTCAGTCCATAGGCCTACATCATGTGGCAAACCGGTGAGCATGTGGCTCTATTAGTATAGGAGATACCTGAAAACATATCACACTTTTCATCATAGTGCTTTTACCAATGCATAAAATGCATGGAGAAGTCATTTCGAATGACTGGTCCTCAGTGTTGTGAGAACGATGACTGGTTAAAATTTTTGGTGGTTTCTTGTTCAGTCCATAGGCCTACATCATGTGGCAAACCGGTGAGCATGTGGCTCTATTAGTATAGGAGATACCTGAAAACATATCACACTTTTCATCATAGTGCTTTTACCAATGCATAAAATGCATGGAGAAGTCATTTCGAATGACTGGTCCTCAGTGTTGTGAGAACGATGACTGGTTAAAATTTTTGGTGGTTTCTTGTTCAGTCCATTAGCCTACATCATGTGGCAAACCGGTGAGCATGTGGCTCTATTAGTATAGGAGATCATATCACACTTTTCATCATAGTGCTTTTACCAATGCATAAATGCATGGAGAAGTCATTTCGAATGACTGGTCCTCAGTGTTGTGAGAACGATGACTGGTTAAAATTTTTGGTGTTTCTTGTTCAGTCCATAGGCCTACATCATGTGGCAAACCGGTGAGCATGTGGCTCTCTTAGTATAGGAGATACCTGAAAACATATCACACTTTTCATCATAGTGCTTTTACCAATGCATAAAATGCATGGAGAAGTCATTTCGAATGACTGGTCCTCAGTGTTGTGAGAATGATGACTGGTTAAAATTTTTGGTGGTTTTCTTGTTCAGTCCATAGACTGACAGTCATGTGGGCAAACCGGTGAGCATGTGGCTCTATTAGTATAGGAGATACCTGAAAACATATCACACTTTTCATCATAGTGCTTTTACCAATGCATAAAATGCATGGAGAAGTCATTTCGAATGACTGTCCTCAGTGTTGTAAGAACGATGACTGGTTAAAATTTTTGGTGGTTTCTTGTTCAGTCCATAGGCCTACATCATGTGGCAAACCGGTGAGCATGTGGCTCTATTAGTATAGGAGATACCTGAAAACATATCCACTTTTCATCATAGTTGCTTTTACCAATGCATAAAATGCATGGAGAAGTCATTTCGAATGACTGGTCCCTCAGTGTTGTGAGAACGATGACTGGTTAAAATTTTTGGTGGTTTCTTTGTTCAGTCCATAGTGCCTACATCATGTGGCAAACCGGTGAGCATGTGGCTCTATTAGTATAGGAGATACCTGAAAACATATCACACTTTTCATCATAGTGCTTTTACCAATGCATAAAATGCATGGAGAAGTCATTTCGAATGACTGGTCCTCAGTGTTGTGAGAACGATGACTGGGTAAAATTTTGGTGGTTTCTTGTTCAGTCCATAGGCCTACATCATGTGGCAAACCGGTGAGCATGTGGCTCTATTAGTATAGGGAGATACCTGAAAACATATCACACTTTTCATCATAGTGCTTTTACCAATGCATAAAATGCATGGAGAAGTCATTTCGAATGACTGGTCCTCAGTGTTGTGAGAACGATGACTGGTTAAAATTTTTGGTGGTTTCTTGTTCAGTCCATAGGGCCTACATCATGTGGCAAACTGTGTGAGCATGTGGCTCTATTAGTATAGGAGATACCTGAAAACATATCACACTTTTCATCATAGTGCTTTTACCAATGCATAAAATGCATGGAGAAGTCATTTCGAATGACTGGTCCTCAGTGTTGTGAGAACGATGACTGGTTAAAATTTTTGGTGGTTTCTTGTTCAGTCCATAGGCCTACATCATGTGGCAAACCGGTGAGCATGTGGCTCTATTAGTATAGGAGATACCTGAAAACATATCACACTTTTCATCATAGTGCTTTTACCAATGCATAAAATGCATGGAGAAGTCATTTCGAATGACTGGTCCTCAGTGTTGTGAGAACGATGACTGGTTAAAATTTTTGGTGGTTTCTTGTTCAGTCCATTAGCCTACATCATGTGGCAAACCGGTGAGCATGTGGCTCTATTAGTATAGGAGATACCTGAAAACATATCACACTTTTTCATCATAGTGCTTTTACCAATGCATAAAATGCATGGAGAAGTCATTTCGAATGACTGGTCCTCAGTGTTTGTGAGAACGATGACTGTTAAAATTTTTGGTGGTTTCTTCTTCAGTCCATAGGCCTACATCATGTGGCAAACCGGTGAGCATGTGGCTCTATTAGTATAGGAGATACCTGAAAATATATCACACTTTTCATCATAGTGCTTTTACCAATGCATAAAATGACTGGAGAAGTCATTTCGAATGACTGGTCCTCAGTGTTGTGAGAACGATGACTGGTTAAAATTTTTGGTGGTTTCTTGTTCAGTCCATAGGCCTACATCATGTGGCAAACCGGTGAGCATGTGGCTCTATTAGTATAGGAGATACCTGAAAACATATCACACTTTTCATCATAGTGCTTTTACCAATGCATAAAATGCATGGAGAAGTCATTTCGAATGACTGGTCCTCAGTGTTGTGAGAACGATGACTGGTTAAAATTTTTGGTGGTTTCTTGTTCAGTCCATAGGCCTACATCATGTGGCAAACCGGTGAGCATGTGGCTCTATTAGTATAGGAGATACCTGAAAACATATCACACTTTTCATCATAGTGCTTTTACCAATGCATAAAATGCATGGAGAAGTCATTTCGAATGACTGGTCCTCAGTGTTGTGAGAACGATGACTGGTTAAAATTTTGGGTGGTTTCTTGTTCAGTCCATAGGCCTACATCATGTGGCAAACTGGTGAGCATGTGGCTCTATTAGTATAGGAGATACCTGAAAACATATCACACTTTTCATCATAGTGCTTTTACCAATGCATAAAATGCATGGAGAAGTCATTTCGAATGACTGGTCCTCAGTGTTGTGAGAACGATGACTGGTTAAAATTTTTGGTGGTTTCTTGTTCAGTCCATAGGCCTACATCATGTGGCAAACCGGTGAGCATGTGGCTCTATTAGTATAGGAGATACCTGAAAACATATCACACTTTTCATCATAGTGCTTTTACCAATGCATAAAATGCATGGAGAAGTCATTTCGAATGACTGGTCCTCGAGTGTTGTGAGAACGATGACTGGTTAAAATTTATGGTGGTTTCTTGTTCAGTCCATTAGGCCTACATCATGTGGCAAACCGGTGAGCATGTGGCTCTATTAGTATAGGAGATACCTGAAAACATATCACACTTTTTCATCATAGTGCTTTTACCAATGCATAAAATGCATGGAGAAGTCATTTCGAATGACTGGTCCTCAGTGTTGTGACAACGATGACTGGTTAAAATTTTTGGTGGTTTCTTCTTCAGTCCATAGGCCTACATCATGTGGCAAACCGGTGAGCATGTGGCTCTATTAGTATAGGAGATACCTGAAAATATATCACACTTTTCATCATAGTGCTTTTACCAATGCATAAAATGACTGGAGAAGTCATTTCGAATGACTGGTCCTCAGTGTTGTGAGAACGATGACTGGTTAAAGATTTTGGTGGTTTCTTGTTCAGTCCATAGGCCTACATCATGTGGCAAACCGGTGAGCATGTGGCTCTATTAGTATAGGAGATACCTGAAAACATATCACACTTTTCATCATAGTGCTTTTACCAATGCATAAAATGCATGGAGAAGTCATTTCGAATGACTGGTCCTCAGTGTTGTGAGAACGATGACTGGTTAAAATTTTTGGTGGTTTCTTGTTCAGTCCATAGGCCTACATCATGTGGCAAACCGGTGAGCATGTGGCTCTATTAGTATAGGAGATACCTGAAAACATATCACACTTTTCATCATAGTGCTTTTACCAATGCATAAAATGCATGGAGAAGTCATTTCGAATGACTGGTCCTCAGTGTTGTGAGAACGATGACTGGTTAAAATTTTTGGTGGTTTCTTGTTCAGTCCATAGGCCTACATCATGTGGCAAACCGGTGAGCATGTGGCTCTATTAGTATAGGAGATACCTGAAAACATATCACACTTTTCATCATAGTTGCTTTTACCAATGCATAAAATGCATGGAGAAGTCATTTCGAATGACTGGTCCTCAGTGTTGTGAGAACGATGACTGGTTAAAATTTTTGGTGGTTTTCTTGTTCAGTCCATAGGGCCTACATCATGTGGCAAACCGGTGAGCATGTGGCTCTATTAGTATAGGAGATACCTGAAAACATATTACACTTTTACATCATAGTGCTTTTACCAATGCATACAATGCATGGAGAAGTCATTTCGAATGACTGGTCCTCAGTGTTGTGAGAACGATGACTGGTTAAATTTTTGGTGGTTTCTTGTTCAGTCCATAGCCTACATCATGTGGCAAACCGGTGAGCATGTGGCTCTATTAGTATAGGAGATACCTGAAAACATATCACACTTTTCATCATAGTGCTTTTACCAATGCATAAAATGCATGGAGAATTCATTTCGAATGACTGGTCCTCAGTGTTGTGAGAACGATGACTGGTTAAAATTTTTGGTGGCTTCTTGTTCAGTCCATAGGCCTACATCATGTGGCAAACCGGTGAGCATGTGGCTCTATTAGTATAGGAGATACCTGAAAACATATCACACTTTTCATCATAGTGCTTTTACCAATGCATAAAATGCATGGAGAAGTCATTTCGAATGACTGGTCCTCAGTGTTGTGAGAACGATGACTGGTTAAAAATTTTTGGTGGCTTCTTGTTCAGTCCATAGGCCTACATCATGTGGCAAACCGGTGAGCATGTGGCTCTATTAGTATAGGAGATACCTGAAAACATATCACACTTTTCATCATAGTGCTTTTACCAATGCATAAAATGCATGGAGAAGTCATTTCGAATGACTGGTCCTCAGTGTTGTGAGAACGATGACTGGTTAAAATTTTTGGTGGTTTCTTGTTCAGTCCATAGGCCTACATCATGTGGCAAACCGGTGAGCATGTGGCTCTATTAGTATAGGAGATACCTGAAAACATATCACACTTTTCATCATAGTGCTTTTACCAATGCATAAAATGCATGGAGAAGTCATTTCGAATGACTGGTCCTCAGTGTTGTGAGAACGATGACTGGTTAAAATTTTTGGTGGTTTCTTGTTCAGTCCATTGGCCTACATCATGTGGCAAACCGGTGAGCATGTGGCTCTATTAGTATAGGAGATACCTGAAAACATATCACACTTTTCATCATAGTGCTTTTACCAATGCATACAATGCATGGAGAAGTCATTTCGAATGACTGGTCCTCAGTGTTGTGAGAACGATGACTGGTTAAAATTTTTGGTGGTTTCTTGTTCAGTCCATAGGCCTACATCATGTGGCAAACCGGTGAGCATGTGGCTCTATTAGTATAGGAGATACCTGAAAACATATCACACTTTTCATCATAGTGCTTTTACCAATGCATAAAATGCATGGAGAAGTCATTTCGAATGACTGGTCCTCAGTGTTGTGAGAACGATGACTGGTTAAAATTTTTGGTGGTTTCTTGTTTCAGTCCATAGGCCTACATCATGTGGCAAACCGGTGAGCATGTGGCTCTATTAGTATAGGGAGATACCTGAAAACATATCACACTTTTCATCATAGTGCTTTTACCAATGCATAAAATGCATGGAGAAGTCATTTCGAATGACTGGTCCTCAGTGTTGTGAGAACGATGACTGGTTAAAATTTTTGGTGGTTTCTTGTTCAGTCCATTAGCCTACATCATGTGGCAAACCGGTGAGCATGTGGCTCTATTAGTATAGGAGATACCTGAAAACATATCACAAAAACATATCACACTTTTCATCATAGTGCTTTTACCAATGCATACAATGCATGGAGAAGTCATTTCGAATGACTGGTCCTCAGTGTTGTGAGAACGATGACTGGTTAAAATTTTTGGTGGTTTCTTGTTCAGTCCATAGGCCTACATCATGTGGCAAACCGGTGAGCATGTGGCTCTATTAGTATAGGAGATACCTGAAAACATATCACACTTTTCATCATAGTGCTTTTACCAATGCATAAAATGCATGGAGAAGTCATTTCGAATGACTGGTCCTCAGTGTTGTGAGAACGATGACTGGTTAAAATTTTTGGTGGCTTCTTGTTCAGTCCATAGGCCTACATCATGTGGCAAACCGGTGAGCATGTGGCTCTATTAGTATAGGAGATACCTGAAAACATATCACACTTTTCATCATAGTGCTTTTACCAATGCATAAAATGCATGGAGAAGTCATTTCGAATGACTGGTCCTCAGTGTTGTGAGAACGATGACTGGTTAAAATTTTTGGTGGTTTCTTGTTCAGTCCATAGGCCTACATCATGTGGCAAACCGGTGAGCATGTGGCTCTATTAGTATAGGAGATACCTGAAAACATATCACACTTTTCATCATAGTGCTTTTACCAATGCATAAAATGCATGGAGAAGTCATTTCGAATGACTGGTCCTCAGTGTTGTGAGAACGATGACTGGTTAAAATTTTTGGTGGTTTCTTGTTCAGTCCATAGGCCTACATCATGTGGCAAACCGGTGAGCATGTGGCTCTATTAGTATAGGAGATACCTGAAAACATATCACACTTTTCATCATAGTGCTTTTACCAATGCATACAATGCATGGAGAAGTCATTTCGAATGACTGGTCCTCAGTGTTGTGAGAACGATGACTGGTTAAAATTTTTGGTGGTTTCTTGTTCAGTCCATAGGCCTACATCATGTGGCAAACCGGTGAGCATGTGGCTCTATTAGTATAGGAGATACCTGAAAACATATCACACTTTTCATCATAGTGCTTTTACCAATGCATAAAATGCATGGAGAAGTCATTTCGAATGACTGGTCCTCAGTGTTGTGAGAACGATGACTGGTTAAAATTTTTGGTGGCTTCTTGTTCAGTCCATAGGCCTACATCATGTGGCAAACCGGTGAGCATGTGGCTCTATTAGTATAGGAGATACCTGAAAACATATCACACTTTTCATCATAGTGCTTTTACCAATGCATAAAATGCATGGAGAAGTCATTTCGAATGACTGGTCCTCAGTGTTGTGAGAACGATGACTGGTTAAAATTTTTGGTGGTTTCTTGTTCAGTCCATAGGCCTACATCATGTGGCAAACCGGTGAGCATGTGGCTCTATTAGTATAGGAGATACCTGAAAACATATCACACTTTTCATCATAGTGCTTTTACCAATGCATAAAATGCATGGAGAAGTCATTTCGAATGACTGGTCCTCAGTGTTGTGAGAACGATGACTGGTTAAAATTTTTGGTGGTTTCTTGTTCAGTCCATAGGCCTACATCATGTGGCAAACCGGTGAGCATGTGGCTCTATTAGTATAGGAGATACCTGAAAACATATCACACTTTTCATCATAGTGCTTTTACCAATGCATACAATGCATGGAGAAGTCATTTCGAATGACTGGTCCTCAGTGTTGTGAGAACGATGACTGGTTAAAATTTTTGGTGGTTTCTTGTTCAGTCCATAGGCCTACATCATGTGGCAAACCGGTGAGCATGTGGCTCTATTAGTATAGGAGATACCTGAAAACATATCACACTTTTCATCATAGTGCTTTTACCAATGCATAAAATGCATGGAGAAGTCATTTCGAATGACTGGTCCTCAGTGTTGTGAGAACGATGACTGGTTAAAATTTTTGGTGGCTTCTTGTTCAGTCCATAGGCCTACATCATGTGGCAAACCGGTGAGCATGTGGCTCTATTAGTATAGGAGATACCTGAAAACATATCACACTTTTCATCATAGTGCTTTTACCAATGCATAAAATGCATGGAGAAGTCATTTCGAATGACTGGTCCTCAGTGTTGTGAGAACGATGACTGGTTAAAATTTTTGGTGGTTTCTTGTTCAGTCCATAGGCCTACATCATGTGGCAAACCGGTGAGCATGTGGCTCTATTAGTATAGGAGATACCTGAAAACATATCACACTTTTCATCATAGTGCTTTTACCAATGCATAAAATGCATGGAGAAGTCATTTCGAATGACTGGTCCTCAGTGTTGTGAGAACGATGACTGGTTAAAATTTTTGGTGGTTTCTTGTTCAGTCCATAGGCCTACATCATGTGGCAAACCGGTGAGCATGTGGCTCTATTAGTATAGGAGATACCTGAAAACATATCACACTTTTCATCATAGTGCTTTTACCAATGCATACAATGCATGGAGAAGTCATTTCGAATGACTGGTCCTCAGTGTTGTGAGAACGATGACTGGTTAAAATTTTTGGTGGTTTCTTGTTCAGTCCATAGGCCTACATCATGTGGCAAACCGGTGAGCATGTGGCTCTATTAGTATAGGAGATACCTGAAAACATATCACACTTTTCATCATAGTGCTTTTACCAATGCATAAAATGCATGGAGAAGTCATTTCGAATGACTGGTCCTCAGTGTTGTGAGAACGATGACTGGTTAAAATTTTTGGTGGCTTCTTGTTCAGTCCATAGGCCTACATCATGTGGCAAACCGGTGAGCATGTGGCTCTATTAGTATAGGAGATACCTGAAAACATATCACACTTTTCATCATAATGCTTTTACCAATGCATAAAATGCATGGAGAAGTCATTTCGAATGACTGGTCCTCAGTGTTGTGAGAACGATGACTGGTTAAAATTTTTGGTGGTTTCTTGTTCAGTCCATAGGCCTACATCATGTGGCAAACCGGTGAGCATGTGGCTCTATTAGTATAGGAGATACCTGAAAACATATCACACTTTTCATCATAGTGCTTTTACCAATGCATAAAATGCATGGAGAAGTCATTCCGAATGACTGGTCCTCAGTGTTGTGAGAATGATGACTGGTTAAAATTTTTGGTGGTTTCTTGTTCAGTCCATAGGCCTACATCATGTGGCAAACCGGTGAGCATGTGGCTCTATTAGTATAGGAGATACCTGAAAACATATCACACTTTTCATCATAGTGCTTTTACCAATGCATAAAATGCATGGAGAAGTCATTTCGAATGACTGGTCCTCAGTGTTGTGAGAACGATGACTGGTTAAAATTTTTGGTGGTTTCTTGTTCAGTCCATAGGCCTACATCATGTGGCAAACCGGTGAGCATGTGGCTCTATTAGTATAGGAGATACCTGAAAACATATCACACTTTTCATCATAGTGCTTTTACCAATGCATAAAATGCATGGAGAAGTCATTTCGAATGACTGGTCCTCAGTGTTGTGAGAACGATGACTGGTTAAAATTTTTGGTGGCTTCTTGTTCAGTCCATAGGCCTACATCATGTGGCAAACCGGTGAGCATGTGGCTCTATTAGTATAGGAGATACCTGAAAACATATCACACTTTTCATCATAGTGCTTTTACCAATGCATAAAATGCATGGAGAAGTCATTTCGAATGACTGGTCCTCAGTGTTGTGAGAACGATGACTGGTTAAAATTTTTGGTGGTTTCTTGTTCAGTCCATAGGCCTACATCATGTGGCAAACCGGTGAGCATGTGGCTCTATTAGTATAGGAGATACCTGAAAACATATCACACTTTTCATCATAGTGCTTTTACCAATGCATAAAATGCATGGAGAAGTCATTTCGAATGACTGGTCCTCAGTGTTGTGAGAATGATGACTGGTTAAAATTTTTGGTGGTTTCTTGTTCAGTCCATAGGCCTACATCATGTGGCAAACCGGTGAGCATGTGGCTCTATTAGTATAGGAGATACCTGAAAACATATCACACTTTTCATCATAGTGCTTTTACCAATGCATAAAATGCATGGAGAAGTCATTTCGAATGACTGGTCCTCAGTGTTGTGAGAACGATGACTGGTTAAAATTTTTGGTGGTTTCTTGTTCAGTCCATAGGCCTACATCATGTGGCAAACCGGTGAGCATGTGGCTCTATTAGTATAGGAGATACCTGAAAACATATCACACTTTTCATCATAGTGCTTTTACCAATGCATAAAATGCATGGAGAAGTCATTTCGAATGACTGGTCCTCAGTGTTGTGAGAACGATGACTGGTTAAAATTTTTGGTGGTTTCTTGTTCAGTCCATACGCCTACATCATGTGGCAAACCGGTGAGCATGTGGCTCTATTAGTATAGGAGATACCTGAAAACATATCACACTTTTCATCATAGTGCTTTTACCAATGCATAAAATGCATGGAGAAGTCATTCCGAATGACTGGTCCTCAGTGTTGTGAGAATGATGACTGGTTAAAATTTCTGGTGGTTTCTTGTTCAGTCCATAGGCCTACATCATGTGGCAAACCGGTGAGCATGTGGCTCTATTAGTATAGGAGATACCTGAAAACATATCACACTTTTCATCATAGTGCTTTTACCAATGCATAAAATGCATGGAGAAGTCATTTCGAATGACTGGTCCTCAGTGTTGTGAGAACGATGACTGGTTAAAATTTTTGGTGGTTTCTTGTTCAGTCCATAGGCCTACATCATGTGGCAAACCGGTGAGCATGTGGCTCTATTAGTATAGGAGATACCTGAAAACATATCACACTTTTCATCATAGTGCTTTTACCAATGCATAAAATGCATGGAGAAGTCATTTCGAATGACTGGTCCTCAGTGTTGTGAGAACGATGACTGGTTAAAATTTTTGGTGGCTTCTTGTTCAGTCCATAGGCCTACATCATGTGGCAAACCGGTGAGCATGTGGCTCTATTAGTATAGGAGATACCTGAAAACATATCACACTTTTCATCATAGTGCTTTTACCAATGCATAAAATGCATGGAGAAGTCATTTCGAATGACTGGTCCTCAGTGTTGTGAGAACGATGACTGGTTAAAATTTTTGGTGGTTTCTTGTTCAGTCCATAGGCCTACATCATGTGGCAAACCGGTGAGCATGTGGCTCTATTAGTATAGGAGATACCTGAAAACATATCACACTTTTCATCATAGTGCTTTTACCAATGCATAAAATGCATGGAGAAGTCATTTCGAATGACTGGTCCTCAGTGTTGTGAGAATGATGACTGGTTAAAATTTTTGGTGGTTTCTTGTTCAGTCCATAGGCCTACATCATGTGGCAAACCGGTGAGCATGTGGCTCTATTAGTATAGGAGATACCTGAAAACATATCACACTTTTCATCATAGTGCTTTTACCAATGCATAAAATGCATGGAGAAGTCATTTCGAATGACTGGTCCTCAGTGTTGTGAGAACGATGACTGGTTAAAATTTTTGGTGGTTTCTTGTTCAGTCCATAGGCCTACATCATGTGGCAAACCGGTGAGCATGTGGCTCTATTAGTATAGGAGATACCTGAAAACATATCACACTTTTCATCATAGTGCTTTTACCAATGCATAAAATGCATGGAGAAGTCATTTCGAATGACTGGTCCTCAGTGTTGTGAGAACGATGACTGGTTAAAATTTTTGGTGGTTTCTTGTTCAGTCCATAGGCCTACATCATGTGGCAAACCGGTGAGCATGTGGCTCTATTAGTATAGGAGATACCTGAAAACATATCACACTTTTCATCATAGTGCTTTTACCAATGCATAAAATGCATGGAGAAGTCATTTCGAATGACTGGTCCTCAGTGTTGTGAGAACGATGACTGGTTAAAATTTTTGGTGGTTTCTTGTTCAGTCCATTAGCCTACATCATGTGGCAAACCGGTGAGCATGTGGCTCTATTAGTATAGGAGATACCTGAAAACATATCACACTTTTCATCATAGTGCTTTTACCAATGCATAAAATGCATGGAGAAGTCATTTCGAATGACTGGTCCTCAGTGTTGTGAGAACGATGACTGGTTAAAATTTTTGGTGGTTTCTTGTTCAGTTCATAGGCCTACATCATGTGGCAAACCGGTGAGCATGTGGCTCTATTAGTATAGGAGATGCCTGAAAACATATCACACTTTTCATCATAGTGCTTTTACCAATGCATAAAATGCATGGAGAAGTCATTTCGAATGACTGGTCCTCAGTGTTGTGAGAACGATGACTGGTTAAAATTTTTGGTGGTTTCTTGTTCAGTCCATAGGCCTACATCATGTGCCAAACCGGTAAGCATGTGGCTCTATTAGTATAGGAGATACCTGAAAACATATCACACTTTTCATCATAGTGCTTTTACCAATGCATAAAATGCATGGAGAAGTCATTTCGAATGACTGGTCCTCAGTGTTGTGAGAACGATGACTGGTTAAAATTTTTGGTGGTTTCTTGTTCAGTCCATAGGCCTACATCATGTGGCAAACCGGTGAGCATGTGGCTCTATTAGTATAGGAGATACCTGAAAACATATCACACTTTTCATCATAGTGCTTTTACCAATGCATAAAATGCATGGAGAAGTCATTTCGAATGACTGGTCCTCAGTGTTGTGAGAACGATGACTGGTTAAAATTTTTGGTGGTTTCTTGTTCAGTCCATTAGCCTACATCATGTGGCAAACCGGTGAGCATGTGGCTCTATTAGTATAGGAGATACCTGAAAACATATCACACTTTTCATCATAGTGCTTTTACCAATGCATAAAATGCATGGAGAAGTCATTTCGAATGACTGGTCCTCAGTGTTGTGAGAACGATGACTGGTTAAAATTTTTGGTGGTTTCTTGTTCAGTCCATATGCCTACAACATGTGGCAAACCGGTGAGCATGTGGCTCTATTAGTATAGGAGATACCTGAAAACATATCACACTTTTCATCATAGTGCTTTTACCAATGCATAAAATGCATGGAGAAGTCATTTCGAATGACTGGTCCTCAGTGTTGTGAGAACGATGACTGGTTAAAATTTTTGGTGGTTTCTTGTTCAGTCCATAGGCCTACATCATGTGGCAAACCGGTGAGCATGTGGCTCTATTAGTATAGGAGATACCTGAAAACATATCACACTTTTCATCATAGTGCTTTTACCAATGCATAAAATGCATGGAGAAGTCATTTCGAATGACTGGTCCTCAGTGTTGTGAGAACGATGACTGGTTAAAATTTTTGGTGGTTTCTTGTTCAGTCCATATGCCTACAACATGTGGCAAACCGGTGAGCATGTGGCTCTATTAGTATAGGAGATACCTGAAAACATATCACACTTTTCATCATAGTGCTTTTACCAATGCATAAAATGCATGGAGAAGTCATTTCGAATGACTGGTCCTCAGTGTTGTGAGAACGATGACTGGTTAAAATTTTTGGTGGTTTCTTGTTCAGTCCATAGGCCTACATCATGTGGCAAACCGGTGAGCTTGTGGCTCTATTAGTATAGGAGATACCTGAAAACATATCACACTTTTCATCATAGTGCTTTTACCAATGCATAAAATGCATGGAGAAGTCATTTCGAATGACTGGTCCTCAGTGTTGTGAGAACGATGACTGGTTAAAATTTTTGGTGGTTTCTTGTTCAGTCCATTAGCCTACATCATGTGGCAAACCGGTGAGCATGTGGCTCTATTAGTATAGGAGATACCTGAAAACATATCACACTTTTCATCATAGTGCTTTTACCAATGCATAAAATGCATGGAGAAGTCATTTCGAATGACTGGTCCTCAGTGTTGTGAGAATGATGACTGGTTAAAATTTTTGGTGGTTTCTTGTTCAGTCCATAGGCCTACAACATGTGGCAAACCGGTGAGCATGTGGCTCTATTAGTATAGGAGATACCTGAAAACATATCACACTTTTCATCATAGTGCTTTTACCAATGCATAAAATGCATGGAGAAGTCATTTCGAATGACTGGTCCTCAGTGTTGTGAGAACGATGACTGGTTAAAATTTTTGGTGGTTTCTTGTTCAGTTCATAGGCCTACATCATGTGGCAAACCGGTGAGCATGTGGCTCTATTAGTATAGGAGATGCCTGAAAACATATCACACTTTTCATCATAGTGCTTTTACCAATGCATAAAATGCATGGAGAAGTCATTTCGAATGACTGGTCCTCAGTGTTGTGAGAACGATGACTGGTTAAAATTTTTGGTGGTTTCTTGTTCAGTCCATAGGCCTACATCATGTGCCAAACCGGTGAGCATGTGGCTCTATTAGTATAGGAGATACCTGAAAACATATCACACTTTTCATCATAGTGCTTTTACCAATGCATAAAATGCATGGAGAAGTCATTTCGAATGACTGGTCCTCAGTGTTGTGAGAACGATGACTGGTTAAAATTTTTGGTGGTTTCTTGTTCAGTCCATAGGCCTACATCATGTGGCAAACCGGTGAGCATGTGGCTCTATTAGTATAGGAGATACCTGAAAACATATCACACTTTTCATCATAGTGCTTTTACCAATGCATAAAATGCATGGAGAAGTCATTTCGAATGACTGGTCCTCAGTGTTGTGAGAACGATGACTGGTTAAAATTTTTGGTGGTTTCTTGTTCAGTCCATTAGCCTACATCATGTGGCAAACCGGTGAGCATGTGGCTCTATTAGTATAGGAGATACCTGAAAACATATCACACTTTTCATCATAGTGCTTTTACCAATGCATAAAATGCATGGAGAAGTCATTTCGAATGACTGGTCCTCAGTGTTGTGAGAACGATGACTGGTTAAAATTTTTGGTGGTTTCTTGTTCAGTCCATATGCCTACAACATGTGGCAAACCGGTGAGCATGTGGCTCTATTAGTATAGGAGATACCTGAAAACATATCACACTTTTCATCATAGTGCTTTTACCAATGCACAAAATGCATGGAGAAGTCATTTCGAATGACTGGTCCTCAGTGTTGTGAGAACGATGACTGGTTAAAATTTTTGGTGGTTTCTTGTTCAGTCCATAGGCCTACATCATGTGGCAAACTGGTGAGCATGTGGCTCTATTAGTATAGGAGATACCTGAAAACATATCACACTTTTCATCACAGTGCTTTTACCAATGCATAAAATGCATGGAGAAGTCATTTCGAATGACTGGTCCTCAGTGTTGTGAGAACGATGACTGGTTAAAATTTTTGGTGGTTTCTTGTTCAGTCCATAGGCCTACATCATGTGGCAAACCGGTGAGCATGTGGCTCTATTAGTATAGGAGATACCTGAAAACATATCACACTTTTCATCATAGTGCTTTTACCAATGCATAAAATGCATGGAGAAGTCATTTCGAATGACTGGTCCTCAGTGTTGTGAGAACGATGACTGGTTAAAATTTTTGGTGGTTTCTTGTTCAGTCCATAGGCCTACATCATGTGGCAAACCGGTGAGCATGTGGCTCTATTAGTATAGGAGATACCTGAAAACATATCACACTTTTCATCATAGTGCTTTTACCAATGCATAAAATGCATGGAGAAGTCATTTCGAATGACTGGTCCTCAGTGTTGTGAGAACGATGACTGGTTAAAATTTTTGGTGGTTTCTTGTTCAGTCCATAGGCCTACATCATGTGGCAAACCGGTGAGCATGTGGCTCTATTAGTATAGGAGATACCTGAAAACATATCACACTTTTCATCATAGTGCTTTTACCAATGCATAAAATGCATGGAGAAGTCATTTCGAATGACTGGTCCTCAGTGTTGTGAGAACGATGACTGGTTAAAATTTTTGGTGGTTTCTTGTTCAGTCCATTAGCCTACATCATGTGGCAAACCAGTGAGCATGTGGCTCTATTAGTATAGGAGATACCTGAAAACATATCACACTTTTCATCATAGTGCTTTTACCAATGCATAAAATGCATGGAGAAGGAGAAGTCATTTCGAATGACTGGTCCTCAGTGTTGTGAGAACGATGACTGGTTAAAATTTTTGGTGGTTTCTTGTTCAGTCCATAGGCCTACATCATGTGGCAAACCGGTGAGCATGTGGCTCTATTAGTATAGGAGATACCTGAAAACATATCACACTTTTCATCATAGTGCTTTTACCAATGCATAAAATGCATGGAGAAGTCATTTCGAATGACTGGTCCTCAGTGTTGTGAGAACGATGACTGGTTAAAATTTTTGGTGGTTTCTTGTTCAGTCCATTAGCCTACATCATGTGGCAAACCGGTGAGCATGTGGCTCTATTAGTATAGGAGATACCTGAAAACATATCACACTTTTCATCATAGTGCTTTTACCAATGCATAAAATGCATGGAGAAGTCATTTCGAATGACTGGTCCTCAGTGTTGTGAGAACGATGACTGGTTAAAATTTTTGGTGGTTTCTTGTTCAGTCCATAGGCCTACAACATGTGGCAAACCGGTGAGCATGTGGCTCTATTAGTATAGGAGATACCTGAAAACATATCACACTTTTCATCATAGTGCTTTTACCAATGCATAAAATGCATGGAGAAGTCATTTCGAATGACTGGTCCTCAGTGTTGTGAGAACGATGACTGGTTAAAATTTTTGGTGGTTTCTTGTTCAGTTCATAGGCCTACATCATGTGGCAAACCGGTGAGCATGTGGCTCTATTAGTATAGGAGATGCCTGAAAACATATCACACTTTTCATCATAGTGCTTTTACCAATGCATAAAATGCATGCAGAAGTCATTTCGAATGACTGGTCCTCAGTGTTGTGAGAACGATGACTGATTAAAATTTTTGGTGGTTTCTTGTTCAGTCCATAGGCCTACATCATGTGGCAAACCGGTGAGCATGTGGCTCTCTTAGTATAGGAGATACCTGAAAACATATCACACTTTTCATCATAGTGCTTTTACCAATGCATAAAATGCATGGAGAAGTCATTTCGAATGACTGGTCCTCAGTGTTGTGAGAATGATGACTGGTTAAAATTTTTGGTGGTTTCTTGTTCAGTCCATAGGCCGACATCATGTGGCAAACCGGTGAGCATGTGGCTCTATTAGTATAGGAGATACCTGAAAACATATCACACTTTTCATCATAGTGCTTTTACCAATGCATAAAATGCATGGAGAAGTCATTTCAAATGACTGGTCCTCAGTGTTGTGAGAACGATGACTGGTTAAAATTTTTGGTGGTTTCTTGTTCAGTCCATAGGCCTACATCATGTGGCAAACCGGTGAGCATGTGGCTCTATTAGTATAGGAGATACCTGAAAACATATCACACTTTTCATCATAGTGCTTTTACCAATGCATAAAATGCATGGAGAAGTCATTTCGAATGACTGGTCCTCAGTGTTGTGAGAACGATGACTGGTTAAAATTTTTGGTGGTTTCTTGTTCAGTCCATAGGCCTACATCATGTGGCAAACCGGTGAGCATGTGGCTCTATTAGTATAGGAGATACCTGAAAACATATCACACTTTTCATCATAGTGCTTTTACAAATGCATAAAATGCATGGAGAAGTCATTTCGAATGACTGGTCCTCAGTGTTGTGAGAACGATGACTGGTTAAAATTTTTGGTGGTTTCTTGTTCAGTCCATTAGCCTACATCATGTGGCAAACCGGTGAGCATGTGGCTCTATTAGTATAGGAGATGCCTGAAAACATATCACACTTTTCATCATAGTGCTTTTACCAATGCATAAAATGCATGGAGAAGTAATTTCGAATGACTGGTCCTCAGTGTTGTGAGAACGATGACTGGTTAAAATTTTTGGTGGTTTCTTGTTCAGTCCATAGGCCTACATCATGTGGCAAACCGGTGAGCATGTGGCTCTATTAGTATAGGAGATACCTGAAAACATATCACACTTTTCATCATAGTGCTTTTACCAATGCATAAAATGCATGGAGAAGTCATTTCGAATGACTGGTCCTCAGTGTTGTGAGAACGATGACTGGTTAAAATTTTTGATGGTTTCTTGTTCAGTCCATAGGCCTACATCATGTGGCAAACCGGTGAGCATGTGGCTCTATTAGTATAGGAGATACCTGAAAACATATCACACTTTTCATCATAGTGCTTTTACCAATGCATAAAATGCATGGAGAAGTCATTTCGAATGACTGGTCCTCAGTGTTGTGAGAACGATGACTGGTTAAAATTTTTGGTGGTTTCTTGTTCAGTCCATTAGCCTACATCATGTGGCAAACCGGTGAGCATGTGGCTCTATTAGTATAGGAGATGCCTGAAAACATATCACACTTTTCATCATAGTGCTTTTACCAATGCATAAAATGCATGGAGAAGTCATTTCGAATGACTGGTCCTCAGTGTTGTGAGAACGATGACTGGTTAAAATTTTTGGTGGTTTCTTGTTCAGTCCATAGGCCTACATCATGTGGCAAACCGGTGAGCATGTGGCTCTATTAGTATAGGAGATACCTGAAAACATATCACACTTTTCATCATAGTGCTTTTACCAATGCATAAAATGCATGGAGAAGTCATTTCGAATGACTGGTCCTCAGTGTTGTGAGAACGATGACTGGTTAAAATTTTTGGTGGTTTCTTGTTCAGTCCATTAGCCTACATCATGTGGCAAACCGGTGAGCATGTGGCTCTATTAGTATAGGAGATACCTGAAAACATATCACACTTTTCATCATAGTGCTTTTACCAATGCATAAAATGCATGGAGAAGTCATTTCGAATGTCTGGTCCTCAGTGTTGTGAGAACGATGACTGGTTAAAATTTTTGGTGGTTTCTTGTTCAGTCCATAGGCCTACATCATGTGGCAAACCGGTGAGCATGTGGCTCTATTAGTATAGGAGATACCTGAAAACATATCACACTTTTCATCATAGTGCTTTTACCAATGCATAAAATGCATGGAGAAGTCATTTCGAATGACTGGTCCTCAGTGTTGTGAGAACGATGACTGGTTAAAATTTTTGGTGGTTTCTTGTTCAGTCCATAGGCCTACAACATGTGGCAAACCGGTGAGCATGTGGCTCTATTAGTATAGGAGATACCTGAAAACATATCACACTTTTCATCATAGTGCTTTTACCAATGCATAAAATGCATGGAGAAGTCATTTCGAATGACTGGTCCTCAGTGTTGTGAGAACGATGACTGGTTAAAATTTTTGGTGGTTTCTTGTTCAGTTCATAGGCCTACATCATGTGGCAAACCGGTGAGCATGTGGCTCTATTAGTATAGGAGATGCCTGAAAACATATCACACTTTTCATCATAGTGCTTTTACCAATGCATAAAATGCATGCAGAAGTCATTTCGAATGACTGGTCCTCAGTGTTGTGAGAACGATGACTGGTTAAAATTTTTGGTGGTTTCTTGTTCAGTCCATAGGCCTACATCATGTGGCAAACCGGTGAGCATGTGGCTCTCTTAGTATAGGAGATACCTGAAAACATATCACACTTTTCATCATAGTGCTTTTACCAATGCATAAAATGCATGGAGAAGTCATTTCGAATGACTGGTCCTCAGTGTTGTGAGAATGATGACTGGTTAAAATTTTTGGTGGTTTCTTGTTCAGTCCATAGGCCGACATCATGTGGCAAACCGGTGAGCATGTGGCTCTATTAGTATAGGAGATACCTGAAAACATATCACACTTTTCATCATAGTGCTTTTACCAATGCATAAAATGCATGGAGAAGTCATTTCGAATGACTGGTCCTCAGTGTTGTGAGAACGATGACTGGTTAAAATTTTTGGTGGTTTCTTGTTCAGTCCATAGGCCTACATCATGTGGCAAACCGGTGAGCATGTGGCTCTATTAGTATAGGAGATACCTGAAAACATATCACACTTTTCATCATAGTGCTTTTACCAATGCATAAAATGCATGGAGAAGTCATTTCGAATGACTGGTCCTCAGTGTTGTGAGAACGATGACTGGTTAAAATTTTTGGTGGTTTCTTGTTCAGTCCATTAGCCTACATCATGTGGCAAACCGGTGAGCATGTGGCTCTATTAGTATAGGAGATGCCTGAAAACATATCACACTTTTCATCATAGTGCTTTTACCAATGCATAAAATGCATGGAGAAGTCATTTCGAATGACTGGTCCTCAGTGTTGTGAGAACGATGACTGGTTAAAATTTTTGGTGGTTTCTTGTTCAGTCCATAGGCCTACATCATGTGGCAAACCGGTGAGCATGTGGCTCTATTAGTATAGGAGATACCTGAAAACATATCACACTTTTCATCATAGTGCTTTTACCAATGCATAAAATGCATGGAGAAGTCATTTCGAATGACTGGTCCTCAGTGTTGTGAGAACGATGACTGGTTAAAATTTTTGATGGTTTCTTGTTCAGTCCATAGGCCTACATCATGTGGCAAACCGGTGAGCATGTGGCTCTATTAGTATAGGAGATACCTGAAAACATATCACACTTTTCATCATAGTGCTTTTACCAATGCATAAAATGCATGGAGAAGTCATTTCGAATGACTGGTCCTCAGTGTTGTGAGAACGATGACTGGTTAAAATTTTTGGTGGTTTCTTGTTCAGTTCATAGGCCTACATCATGTGGCAAACCGGTGAGCATGTGGCTCTATTAGTATAGGAGATGCCTGAAAACATATCACACTTTTCATCATAGTGCTTTTACCAATGCATAAAATGCATGCAGAAGTCATTTCGAATGACTGGTCCTCAGTGTTGTGAGAACGATGACTGGTTAAAATTTTTGGTGGTTTCTTGTTCAGTCCATAGGCCTACATCATGTGGCAAACCGGTGAGCATGTGGCTCTCTTAGTATAGGAGATACCTGAAAACATATCACACTTTTCATCATAGTGCTTTTACCAATGCATAAAATGCAATGAGAAGTCATTTCGAATGACTGGTCCTCAGTGTTGTGAGAATGATGACTGGTTAAAATTTTTGGTGGTTTCTTGTTCAGTCCATAGGCCGACATCATGTGGCATACCGGTGAGCATGTGGCTCTATTAGTATAGGAGATACCTGAAAACATATCACACTTTTCATCATAGTGCTTTTACCAATGCATAAAATGCATGGAGAAGTCATTTCGAATGACTGGTCCTCAGTGTTGTGAGAACGATGACTGGTTAAAATTTTTGGTGGTTTCTTGTTCAGTCCATAGGCCTACATCATGTGGCAAACCGGTGAGCATGTGGCTCTATTCGTATAGGAGATACCTGAAAACATATCACACTTTTCATCATAGTGCTTTTACCAATGCATAAAATGCATGGAGAAGTCATTTCGAATGACTGGTCCTCAGTGTTGTGAGAACGATGACTGGTTAAAATTTTGGGTGGTTTCTTGTTCAGTCCATAGGCCTACATCATGTGGCAAACCGGTGAGCATGTGGCTCTATTAGTATAGGAGATACCTGAAAACATATCACACTTTTCATCATAGTGCTTTTACCAATGCATAAAATGCATGGAGAAGTCATTTCAAATGACTGGTCCTCAGTGTTGTGAGAACGATGACTGGTTAAAATTTTTGGTGGTTTCTTGTTCAGTCCATAGGCCTACATCATGTGGCAAACCGGTGAGCATGTGGCTCTATTAGTATAGGAGATACCTGAAAACATATCACACTTTTCATCATAGTGCTTTTACCAATGCATAAAATGCATAGAGAAGTCATTTCGAATGACTGGTCCTCAGTGTTGTGAGAACGATGACTGGTTAAAATTTTTGGTGGTTTCTTGTTCAGTCCATAGGCCTACATCATGTGGCAAACTGGTGAGCATGTGGCTCTATTAGTATAGGAGATACCTGAAAACATATCACACTTTTCATCATAGTGCTTTTACCAATGCATAAAATGCATGGAGAAGTCATTTCGAATGACTGGTCCTCAGTGTTGTGAGAACGATGACTGTTTAAAATTTTTGGTGGTTTCTTGTTCAGTCCATAGGCCTACATCATGTGGCAAACCGGTGAGCATGTGGCTCTATTAGTATAGGAGATACCTGAAAACATATCACACTTTTCATCATAGTGCTTTTACCAATGCATAAAATGCATGGAGAAGTCATTTCGAATGACTGGTCCTCAGTGTTGTGAGAACGATGACTGGTCAAAATTTTTGGTGGTTTCTTGTTCAGTCCATAGGCCTACATCATGTGGCAAACCGGTGAGCATGTGGCCAGGGCCGGCGTCAGCACCCGGCACAGCGGGCAAATGCCGGGGCCCTGGGGAGAGAGGGGGGCCCACTTAGCTGTCATAGATACAGCTGGGAGAGCAGAGCAGGAGATAAGTGCTCTCTCCGCCCACAAAGTCACTGCTGGCTGCGTTCTCTTAACCCCTATGTGCCAGCTCTGACAAGCATCTTCTCACTCAGTCAGTGCAGCCAGGCAGGCACACATAGGGGTTAAGAGAAGGCAGCCAGTGTGACATTGTTTGTGGGCGGAGAGAGCAGTTCTCTGCTCTGATCTCCGCCCCTGGCTGGCTGCCATGCTGCTGAAGTTATGAGGCAGATTCAGGAGGAGCTCTTAGTCCTTCCAGTGCCTGAGTGAGTGGCACTGCTATATACTACGTGGGCTGCGCTGCTATATACTACGTGGGCTGTGCTATATACTACATGGGCTGCTATATGCTACGTGGGCTGCTATATGCTACGTGGGCAGTGTTATATACTACATGGCTGTGTTTATATGCGATCATGAATCGGGGTATGTGTTAAAGGGGGGGCCCACTGAGACTCTTTCGCCCGGGGCCCTCAAAAACCTGGAGCCGGCCCTGCATGTGGCTCTATTAGTATAGGAGATACCTGAAAACATATCACACTTTTCATCATAGTGCTTTTACCAATGCATAAAATGCATGGAGAAGTCATTTCGAATGACTGGTCCTCAGTGTTGTGAGAACGATGACTGGTTAAAATTTTTGGTGGTTTCTTGTTCAGTCCATAGGCCTACATCATGTGGCAAACCGGTGAGCATGTGGCTCTATTAGTATAGGAGATACCTGAAAACATATCACACTTTTCATCATAGTGCTTTTACCAATGCATAAAATGCATGGAGAAGTCATTTCGAATGACTGGTCCTCAGTGTTGTGAGAACGATGACTGGTTAAAATTTTTGGTGGTTTCTTGTTCAGTCCATAGGCCTACATCATGTGGCAAACCGGTGAGCATGTGGCTCTATTAGTATAGGAGATACCTGAAAACATATCACACTTTTCATCATAGTGCTTTTACCAATGCATAAAATGCATGGAGAAGTCATTTCGAATGACTGGTCCTCAGTGTTGTGAGAACGATGACTGGTTAAAATTTTTGGTGGTTTCTTGTTCAGTCCATAGGCCTACATCATGTGGCAAACCGGTGAGCATGTGGCTCTATTAGTATAGGAGAAACCTGAAAACATATCACACTTTTCATCATAGTGCTTTTACCAATGCATAAAATGCATGAAGAAGTCATTTCGAATGACTGGTCCTCAGTGTTGTGAGAACGATGACTGGTTAAAATTTTTGGTGGTTTCTTGTTCAGTCCATAGGCCTACATCATGTGGCAAACTGGTGAGCATGTGGCTCTATTAGTATAGGAGATACCTGAAAACATATCACACTTTTCATCATAGTGCTTTTACCAATGCATAAAATGCATGGAGATGTCATTTCGAATGACTGGTCCTCAATGTTGTGAGAACGATGACTGGTTAAAATTTTTGTTGGTTTCTTGTTCAGTCCATAGGCCTACATCATGTGGCAAACCGGTGAGCATGTGGCTCTATTAGTATAGGAGATACCTGAAAACATATCACACTTTTCATCATAGTGCTTTTACCAATGCATAAAATGCATGGAGAAGTCATTTCGAATGACTGGTCCTCAGTGTTGTGAGAACGATGCCTGGTAAAAATTTTTGGTGGTTTCTTGTTCAGTCCATAGGCCTACATCATGTGGCAAACCGGTGAGCATGTGGCTCTATTAGTATAGGAGATACCTGAAAACATATCACACTTTTCATCATAGTGCTTTTACCAATGCATAAAATGCATGGAGAAGTCATTTCGAATGACTGGTCCTCAGTGTTGTGAGAACGATGACTGGTTAAAATTTTTGGTGGTTTCTTGTTCAGTCCATAGGCCTACATCATGTGGCAAACCGGTGAGCATGTGGCTCTATTAGTATAGGAGATACCTGAAAACATATCACACTTTTCATCATAGTGCTTTTACCAATGCATAAAATGCATGGAGAAGTCATTTCGAATGACTGGTCCTCAGTGTTGTGAGAACGATGACTGGTTAAAATTTTTGGTGGCTTCTTGTTCAGTCCATAGGCCTACATCATGTGGCAAACCGGTGAGCATGTGGCTCTATTAGTATAGGAGATACCTGAAAACATATCACACTTTTCATCATAGTGCTTTTACCAATGCATAAAATGCATGGAGAAGTCATTTCGAATGACTGGTCCTCAGTGTTGTGAGAACGATGACTGGTTAAAATTTTTGGTGGTTTCTTGTTCAGTCCATAGGCCTACATCATGTGGCAAACCGGTGAGCATGTGGCTCTATTAGTATAGGAGATACCTGAAAACATATCACACTTTTCATCATAGTGCTTTTACCAATGCATAAAATGCATGGAGAAGTCATTTCGAATGACTGGTCCTCAGTGTTGTGAGAACGATGACTGGTTAAAATTTTTGGTGGTTTCTTGTTCAGTCCATAGGCCTACATCATGTGGCAAACCGGTGAGCATGTGGCTCTATTAGTATAGGAGATACCTGAAAACATATCACACTTTTCATCATAGTGCTTTTACCAATGCATAAAATGCATGGAGAAGTCATTTCGAATGACTGGTCCTCAGTGTTGTGAGAACGATGACTGGTTAAAATTTTTGGTGGTTTCTTGTTCAGTCCATAGGCCTACATCATGTGGCAAACCGGTGAGCATGTGGCTCTATTAGTATAGGAGATACCTGAAAACATATCACACTTTTCATCATAGTGCTTTTACCAATGCATAAAATGCATGGAGAAGTCATTTCGAATGACTGGTCCTCAATGTTGTGAGAACGATGACTGGTTAAAATTTTTGGTGGTTTCTTGTTCAGTCCATAGGCCTACATCATGTGGCAAACCGGTGAGCATGTGGCTCTATTAGTATAGGAGATACCTGAAAACATATCACACTTTTCATCATAGTGCTTTTACCAATGCATAAAATGCATGGAGAAGTCATTTCGAATGACTGGTCCTCAGTGTTGTGAGAACGATGACTGGTTAAAATTTTTGGTGGTTTCTTGTTCAGTCCATAGGCCTACATCATGTGGCAAACCGGTGAGCATGTGGCTCTATTAGTATAGGAGATACCTGAAAACATATCACACTTTTCATCATAGTGCTTTTACCAATGCATACAATGCATGGAGAAGTCATTTCGAATGACTGGTCCTCAGTGTTGTGAGAACGATGACTGGTTAAAATTTTTGGTGGTTTCTTGTTCAGTCCATAGGCCTACATCATGTGGCAAACCGGTGAGCATGTGGCTCTATTAATATAGGAGATACCTGAAAACATATCACACTTTTCATCATAGTGCTTTTACCAATGCATAAAATGCATGGAGAAGTCATTTCGAATGACTGGTCCTCAGTGTTGTGAGAACGATGACTGGTTAAAATTTTTGGTGGCTTCTTGTTCAGTCCATAGGCCTACATCATGTGGCAAACCGGTGAGCATGTGGCTCTATTAGTATAGGAGATACCTGAAAACATATCACACTTTTCATCATAGTGCTTTTACCAATGCATAAAATGCATGGAGAAGTCATTTCGAATGACTGGTCCTCAGTGTTGTGAGAACGATGACTGGTTAAAATTTTTGGTGGTTTCTTGTTCAGTCCATAGGCCTACATCATGTGGCAAACCGGTGAGCATGTGGCTCTATTAGTATAGGAGATACCTGAAAACATATCACACTTTTCATCATAGTGCTTTTACCAATGCATAAAATGCATGGAGAAGTCATTTCGAATGACTGGTCCTCAGTGTTGTGAGAACGATGACTGGTTAAAATTTTTGGTGGTTTCTTGTTCAGTCCATAGGCCTACATCATGTGGCAAACCGGTGAGCATGTGGCTCTATTAGTATAGGAGATACCTGAAAACATATCACACTTTTCATCATAGTGCTTTTACCAATGCATAAAATGCATGGAGAAGTCATTTCGAATGACTGGTCCTCAGTGTTGTGAGAACGATGACTGGTTAAAATTTTTGGTGGTTTCTTGTTCAGTCCATAGGCCTACATCATGTGGCAAAATGGTGAGCATGTGGCTCTATTAGTATAGGAGATACCTGAAAACATATCATACTTTTCATCATAGTGCTTTTACCAATGCATAAAATGCATGGAGAAGTCATTTCGAATGACTGGTCCTCAGTGTTGTGAGAACGATGACTGGTTAAAATTTTTGGTGGTTTCTTGTTCAGTCCATAGGCCTACATCATGTGGCAAACCGGTGAGCATGTGGCTCTATTAGTATAGGAGATACCTGAAAACATATCACACTTTTCATCATAGTGCTTTTACCAATGCATAAAATGCATGGAGAAGTCATTTCGAATGACTGGTCCTCAGAGTTGTGAGAACGATGACTGGTTAAAATTTTTGGTGGTTTCTTGTTCAGTCCATAGGCCTACATCATGTGGCAAACCGGTGAGCATGTGGCTCTATTAGTATAGGAGATACCTAAAAACATATCATACTTTTCATCATAGTGCTTTTACCAATGCATAAAATGCATGGAGAAGTCATTTCGAATGACTGGTCCTCAGTGTTGTGAGAACGATGACTGGTTAAAATTTTTGGTGGTTTCTTGTTCAGTCCATAGGCCTACATCATGTGGCAAACCGGTGAGCATGTGGCTCTATTAGTATAGGAGATACCTGAAAACATATCACACTTTTCATCATAGTGCTTTTACCAATGCATAAAATGCATGGAGAAGTCATTTCGAATGACTGGTCCTCAGTGTTGTGAGAACGATGACTGGTTAAAATTTTTGGTGGTTTCTTGTTCAGTCCATAGGCCTACATCATGTGGCAAACCAGTGAGCATGTGGCTCTATTAGTATAGGAGATACCTGAAAACATATCACACTTTTCATCATAGTGCTTTTACCAATGCATAAAATGCATGGAGAAGTCATTTCGAATGACTGGTCCTCAGTGTTGTGAGAACGATGACTGGTTAAAATTTTTGGTGGTTTCTTGTTCAGTCCATAGGCCTACATCATGTGGCAAACCGGTGAGCATGTGGCTCTATTAGTATAGGAGATACCTGAAAACATATCACACTTTTCATCATAGTGCTTTTACCAATGCATAAAATGAATGGAGAAGTCATTTCGAATGACTGGTCCTCAGTGCTGAGAGAACGATGACTGGTTAAAATTTTTGGTGGTTTCTTGTTCAGTCCATAGGCCTACATCATGTGGCAAACCGGTGAGCATGTGGCTCTATTAGTATAGGAGATACCTGAAAACATATCACACTTTTCATCATAGTGCTTTTACCAATGCATAAAATGCATGGAGAAGTCATTTCGAATGACTGGTCCTCAGTGTTGTGAGAACGATGACTGGTTAAAATTTTTGGTGGTTTCTTGTTCAGTCCATAGGCCTACATCATGTGGCAAACCGGTGAGCATGTGGCTCTATTAGTATAGGAGATACCTGAAAACATATCACACTTTTCATCATAGTGCTTTTACCAATGCATAAAATGCATGGAGAAGTCATTTCGAATGACTGGTCCTCAGTGTTGTGAGAACGATGACTGGTTAAAATTTTTGGTGGTTTCTTGTTCAGTCCATAGGCCTACATCATGTGGCAAACCGGTGAGCATGTGGCTCTATTAGTATAGGAGATACCTGAAAACATATCACACTTTTCATCATAGTGCTTTTACCAATGCATAAAATGCATGGAGAAGTCATTTCGAATGACTGGTCCTCAGTGTTGTGAGAACGATGACTGGTTAAAATTTTTGGTGGTTTCTTGTTCAGTCCATAGGCCTACATCATGTGGCAAACCGGTGAGCATGTGGCTCTATTCGTATAGGAGATACCTGAAAACATATCACACTTTTCATCATAGTGCTTTTACCAATGCATAAAATGCATGGAGAAGTCATTTCGAATGACTGGTCCTCAGTGTTGTGAGAACGATGACTGGTTAAAATTTTGGGTGGTTTCTTGTTCAGTCCATAGGCCTACATCATGTGGCAAACCGGTGAGCATGTGGCTCTATTAGTATAGGAGATACCTGAAAACATATCACACTTTTCATCATAGTGCTTTTACCAATGCATAAAATGCATGGAGAAGTCATTTCAAATGACTGGTCCTCAGTGTTGTGAGAACGATGACTGGTTAAAATTTTTGGTGGTTTCTTGTTCAGTCCATAGGCCTACATCATGTGGCAAACCGGTGAGCATGTGGCTCTATTAGTATAGGAGATACCTGAAAACATATCACACTTTTCATCATAGTGCTTTTACCAATGCATAAAATGCATGGAGAAGTCATTTCGAATGACTGGTCCTCAGTGTTGTGAGAACGATGCCTGGTAAAAATTTTTGGTGGTTTCTTGTTCAGTCCATAGGCCTACATCATGTGGCAAACCGGTGAGCATGTGGCTCTATTAGTATAGGAGATACCTGAAAACATATCACACTTTTCATCATAGTGCTTTTACCAATGCATAAAATGCATGGAGAAGTCATTTCGAATGACTGGTCCTCAGTGTTGTGAGAACGATGACTGGTTAAAATTTTTGGTGGTTTCTTGTTCAGTCCATAGGCCTACATCATGTGGCAAACCGGTGAGCATGTGGCTCTATTAGTATAGGAGATACCTGAAAACATATCACACTTTTCATCATAGTGCTTTTACCAATGCATAAAATGCATGGAGAAGTCATTTCGAATGACTGGTCCTCAGTGTTGTGAGAACGATGACTGGTTAAAATTTTTGGTGGCTTCTTGTTCAGTCCATAGGCCTACATCATGTGGCAAACCGGTGAGCATGTGGCTCTATTAGTATAGGAGATACCTGAAAACATATCACACTTTTCATCATAGTGCTTTTACCAATGCATAAAATGCATGGAGAAGTCATTTCGAATGACTGGTCCTCAGTGTTGTGAGAACGATGACTGGTTAAAATTTTTGGTGGTTTCTTGTTCAGTCCATAGGCCTACATCATGTGGCAAACCGGTGAGCATGTGGCTCTATTAGTATAGGAGATACCTGAAAACATATCACACTTTTCATCATAGTGCTTTTACCAATGCATAAAATGCATGGAGAAGTCATTTCGAATGACTGGTCCTCAGTGTTGTGAGAACGATGACTGGTTAAAATTTTTGGTGGTTTCTTGTTCAGTCCATAGGCCTACATCATGTGGCAAACCGGTGAGCATGTGGCTCTATTAGTATAGGAGATACCTGAAAACATATCACACTTTTCATCATAGTGCTTTTACCAATGCATAAAATGCATGGAGAAGTCATTTCGAATGACTGGTCCTCAGTGTTGTGAGAACGATGACTGGTTAAAATTTTTGGTGGTTTCTTGTTCAGTCCATAGGCCTACATCATGTGGCAAACCGGTGAGCATGTGGCTCTATTAGTATAGGAGATACCTGAAAACATATCACACTTTTCATCATAGTGCTTTTACCAATGCATAAAATGCATGGAGAAGTCATTTCGAATGACTGGTCCTCAATGTTGTGAGAACGATGACTGGTTAAAATTTTTGGTGGTTTCTTGTTCAGTCCATAGGCCTACATCATGTGGCAAACCGGTGAGCATGTGGCTCTATTAGTATAGGAGATACCTGAAAACATATCACACTTTTCATCATAGTGCTTTTACCAATGCATAAAATGCATGGAGAAGTCATTTCGAATGACTGGTCCTCAGTGTTGTGAGAACGATGACTGGTTAAAATTTTTGGTGGTTTCTTGTTCAGTCCATAGGCCTACATCATGTGGCAAAATGGTGAGCATGTGGCTCTATTAGTATAGGAGATACCTGAAAACATATCATACTTTTCATCATAGTGCTTTTACCAATGCATAAAATGCATGGAGAAGTCATTTCGAATGACTGGTCCTCAGTGTTGTGAGAACGATGACTGGTTAAAATTTTTGGTGGTTTCTTGTTCAGTCCATAGGCCTACATCATGTGGCAAACCGGTGAGCATGTGGCTCTATTAGTATAGGAGATACCTGAAAACATATCACACTTTTCATCATAGTGCTTTTACCAATGCATAAAATGCATGGAGAAGTCATTTCGAATGACTGGTCCTCAGAGTTGTGAGAACGATGACTGGTTAAAATTTTTGGTGGTTTCTTGTTCAGTCCATAGGCCTACATCATGTGGCAAACCGGTGAGCATGTGGCTCTATTAGTATAGGAGATACCTAAAAACATATCATACTTTTCATCATAGTGCTTTTACCAATGCATAAAATGCATGGAGAAGTCATTTCGAATGACTGGTCCTCAGTGTTGTGAGAACGATGACTGGTTAAAATTTTTGGTGGTTTCTTGTTCAGTCCATAGGCCTACATCATGTGGCAAACCGGTGAGCATGTGGCTCTATTAGTATAGGAGATACCTGAAAACATATCACACTTTTCATCATAGTGCTTTTACCAATGCATAAAATGCATGGAGAAGTCATTTCGAATGACTGGTCCTCAGTGTTGTGAGAACGATGACTGGTTAAAATTTTTGGTGGTTTCTTGTTCAGTCCATAGGCCTACATCATGTGGCAAACCAGTGAGCATGTGGCTCTATTAGTATAGGAGATACCTGAAAACATATCACACTTTTCATCATAGTGCTTTTACCAATGCATAAAATGCATGGAGAAGTCATTTCGAATGACTGGTCCTCAGTGTTGTGAGAACGATGACTGGTTAAAATTTTTGGTGGTTTCTTGTTCAGTCCATAGGCCTACATCATGTGGCAAACCGGTGAGCATGTGGCTCTATTAGTATAGGAGATACCTGAAAACATATCACACTTTTCATCATAGTGCTTTTACCAATGCATAAAATGAATGGAGAAGTCATTTCGAATGACTGGTCCTCAGTGCTGAGAGAACGATGACTGGTTAAAATTTTTGGTGGTTTCTTGTTCAGTCCATAGGCCTACATCATGTGGCAAACCGGTGAGCATGTGGCTCTATTAGTATAGGAGATACCTGAAAACATATCACACTTTTCATCATAGTGCTTTTACCAATGCATAAAATGCATGGAGAAGTCATTTCGAATGACTGGTCCTCAGTGTTGTGAGAACGATGACTGGTTAAAATTTTTGGTGGTTTCTTGTTCAGTCCATAGGCCTACATCATGTGGCAAACCGGTGAGCATGTGGCTCTATTAGTATAGGAGATACCTGAAAACATATCACACTTTTCATCATAGTGCTTTTACCAATGCATAAAATGCATGGAGAAGTCATTTCGAATGACTGGTCCTCAGTGTTGTGAGAACGATGACTGGTTAAAATTTTTGGTGGTTTCTTGTTCAGTCCATAGGCCTACATCATGTGGCAAACCGGTGAGCATGTGGCTCTATTAGTATAGGAGATACCTGAAAACATATCACACTTTTCATCATAGTGCTTTTACCAATGCATAAAATGCATGGAGAAGTCATTTCGAATGACTGGTCCTCAGTGTTGTGAGAACGATGACTGGTTAAAATTTTTGGTGGTTTCTTGTTCAGTCCATAGGCCTACATCATGTGGCAAACCGGTGAGCATGTGGCTCTATTCGTATAGGAGATACCTGAAAACATATCACACTTTTCATCATAGTGCTTTTACCAATGCATAAAATGCATGGAGAAGTCATTTCGAATGACTGGTCCTCAGTGTTGTGAGAACGATGACTGGTTAAAATTTTGGGTGGTTTCTTGTTCAGTCCATAGGCCTACATCATGTGGCAAACCGGTGAGCATGTGGCTCTATTAGTATAGGAGATACCTGAAAACATATCACACTTTTCATCATAGTGCTTTTACCAATGCATAAAATGCATGGAGAAGTCATTTCAAATGACTGGTCCTCAGTGTTGTGAGAACGATGACTGGTTAAAATTTTTGGTGGTTTCTTGTTCAGTCCATAGGCCTACATCATGTGGCAAACCGGTGAGCATGTGGCTCTATTAGTATAGGAGATACCTGAAAACATATCACACTTTTCATCATAGTGCTTTTACCAATGCATAAAATGCATGGAGAAGTCATTTCGAATGACTGGTCCTCAGTGTTGTGAGAACGATGCCTGGTAAAAATTTTTGGTGGTTTCTTGTTCAGTCCATAGGCCTACATCATGTGGCAAACCGGTGAGCATGTGGCTCTATTAGTATAGGAGATACCTGAAAACATATCACACTTTTCATCATAGTGCTTTTACCAATGCATAAAATGCATGGAGAAGTCATTTCGAATGACTGGTCCTCAGTGTTGTGAGAACGATGACTGGTTAAAATTTTTGGTGGTTTCTTGTTCAGTCCATAGGCCTACATCATGTGGCAAACCGGTGAGCATGTGGCTCTATTAGTATAGGAGATACCTGAAAACATATCACACTTTTCATCATAGTGCTTTTACCAATGCATAAAATGCATGGAGAAGTCATTTCGAATGACTGGTCCTCAGTGTTGTGAGAACGATGACTGGTTAAAATTTTTGGTGGCTTCTTGTTCAGTCCATAGGCCTACATCATGTGGCAAACCGGTGAGCATGTGGCTCTATTAGTATAGGAGATACCTGAAAACATATCACACTTTTCATCATAGTGCTTTTACCAATGCATAAAATGCATGGAGAAGTCATTTCGAATGACTGGTCCTCAGTGTTGTGAGAACGATGACTGGTTAAAATTTTTGGTGGTTTCTTGTTCAGTCCATAGGCCTACATCATGTGGCAAACCGGTGAGCATGTGGCTCTATTAGTATAGGAGATACCTGAAAACATATCACACTTTTCATCATAGTGCTTTTACCAATGCATAAAATGCATGGAGAAGTCATTTCGAATGACTGGTCCTCAGTGTTGTGAGAACGATGACTGGTTAAAATTTTTGGTGGTTTCTTGTTCAGTCCATAGGCCTACATCATGTGGCAAACCGGTGAGCATGTGGCTCTATTAGTATAGGAGATACCTGAAAACATATCACACTTTTCATCATAGTGCTTTTACCAATGCATAAAATGCATGGAGAAGTCATTTCGAATGACTGGTCCTCAGTGTTGTGAGAACGATGACTGGTTAAAATTTTTGGTGGTTTCTTGTTCAGTCCATAGGCCTACATCATGTGGCAAACCGGTGAGCATGTGGCTCTATTAGTATAGGAGATACCTGAAAACATATCACACTTTTCATCATAGTGCTTTTACCAATGCATAAAATGCATGGAGAAGTCATTTCGAATGACTGGTCCTCAATGTTGTGAGAACGATGACTGGTTAAAATTTTTGGTGGTTTCTTGTTCAGTCCATAGGCCTACATCATGTGGCAAACCGGTGAGCATGTGGCTCTATTAGTATAGGAGATACCTGAAAACATATCACACTTTTCATCATAGTGCTTTTACCAATGCATAAAATGCATGGAGAAGTCATTTCGAATGACTGGTCCTCAGTGTTGTGAGAACGATGACTGGTTAAAATTTTTGGTGGTTTCTTGTTCAGTCCATAGGCCTACATCATGTGGCAAACCGGTGAGCATGTGGCTCTATTAGTATAGGAGATACCTGAAAACATATCACACTTTTCATCATAGTGCTTTTACCAATGCATACAATGCATGGAGAAGTCATTTCGAATGACTGGTCCTCAGTGTTGTGAGAACGATGACTGGTTAAAATTTTTGGTGGTTTCTTGTTCAGTCCATAGGCCTACATCATGTGGCAAACCGGTGAGCATGTGGCTCTATTAATATAGGAGATACCTGAAAACATATCACACTTTTCATCATAGTGCTTTTACCAATGCATAAAATGCATGGAGAAGTCATTTCGAATGACTGGTCCTCAGTGTTGTGAGAACGATGACTGGTTAAAATTTTTGGTGGCTTCTTGTTCAGTCCATAGGCCTACATCATGTGGCAAACCGGTGAGCATGTGGCTCTATTAGTATAGGAGATACCTGAAAACATATCACACTTTTCATCATAGTGCTTTTACCAATGCATAAAATGCATGGAGAAGTCATTTCGAATGACTGGTCCTCAGTGTTGTGAGAACGATGACTGGTTAAAATTTTTGGTGGTTTCTTGTTCAGTCCATAGGCCTACATCATGTGGCAAACCGGTGAGCATGTGGCTCTATTAGTATAGGAGATACCTGAAAACATATCACACTTTTCATCATAGTGCTTTTACCAATGCATAAAATGCATGGAGAAGTCATTTCGAATGACTGGTCCTCAGTGTTGTGAGAACGATGACTGGTTAAAATTTTTGGTGGTTTCTTGTTCAGTCCATAGGCCTACATCATGTGGCAAACCGGTGAGCATGTGGCTCTATTAGTATAGGAGATACCTGAAAACATATCACACTTTTCATCATAGTGCTTTTACCAATGCATAAAATGCATGGAGAAGTCATTTCGAATGACTGGTCCTCAGTGTTGTGAGAACGATGACTGGTTAAAATTTTTGGTGGTTTCTTGTTCAGTCCATAGGCCTACATCATGTGGCAAAATGGTGAGCATGTGGCTCTATTAGTATAGGAGATACCTGAAAACATATCATACTTTTCATCATAGTGCTTTTACCAATGCATAAAATGCATGGAGAAGTCATTTCGAATGACTGGTCCTCAGTGTTGTGAGAACGATGACTGGTTAAAATTTTTGGTGGTTTCTTGTTCAGTCCATAGGCCTACATCATGTGGCAAACCGGTGAGCATGTGGCTCTATTAGTATAGGAGATACCTGAAAACATATCACACTTTTCATCATAGTGCTTTTACCAATGCATAAAATGCATGGAGAAGTCATTTCGAATGACTGGTCCTCAGAGTTGTGAGAACGATGACTGGTTAAAATTTTTGGTGGTTTCTTGTTCAGTCCATAGGCCTACATCATGTGGCAAACCGGTGAGCATGTGGCTCTATTAGTATAGGAGATACCTAAAAACATATCATACTTTTCATCATAGTGCTTTTACCAATGCATAAAATGCATGGAGAAGTCATTTCGAATGACTGGTCCTCAGTGTTGTGAGAACGATGACTGGTTAAAATTTTTGGTGGTTTCTTGTTCAGTCCATAGGCCTACATCATGTGGCAAACCGGTGAGCATGTGGCTCTATTAGTATAGGAGATACCTGAAAACATATCACACTTTTCATCATAGTGCTTTTACCAATGCATAAAATGCATGGAGAAGTCATTTCGAATGACTGGTCCTCAGTGTTGTGAGAACGATGACTGGTTAAAATTTTTGGTGGTTTCTTGTTCAGTCCATAGGCCTACATCATGTGGCAAACCAGTGAGCATGTGGCTCTATTAGTATAGGAGATACCTGAAAACATATCACACTTTTCATCATAGTGCTTTTACCAATGCATAAAATGCATGGAGAAGTCATTTCGAATGACTGGTCCTCAGTGTTGTGAGAACGATGACTGGTTAAAATTTTTGGTGGTTTCTTGTTCAGTCCATAGGCCTACATCATGTGGCAAACCGGTGAGCATGTGGCTCTATTAGTATAGGAGATACCTGAAAACATATCACACTTTTCATCATAGTGCTTTTACCAATGCATAAAATGAATGGAGAAGTCATTTCGAATGACTGGTCCTCAGTGCTGAGAGAACGATGACTGGTTAAAATTTTTGGTGGTTTCTTGTTCAGTCCATAGGCCTACATCATGTGGCAAACCGGTGAGCATGTGGCTCTATTAGTATAGGAGATACCTGAAAACATATCACACTTTTCATCATAGTGCTTTTACCAATGCATAAAATGCATGGAGAAGTCATTTCGAATGACTGGTCCTCAGTGTTGTGAGAACGATGACTGGTTAAAATTTTTGGTGGTTTCTTGTTCAGTCCATAGGCCTACATCATGTGGCAAACCGGTGAGCATGTGGCTCTATTAGTATAGGAGATACCTGAAAACATATCACACTTTTCATCATAGTGCTTTTACCAATGCATAAAATGCATGGAGAAGTCATTTCGAATGACTGGTCCTCAGTGTTGTGAGAACGATGACTGGTTAAAATTTTTGGTGGTTTCTTGTTCAGTCCATAGGCCTACATCATGTGGCAAACCGGTGAGCATGTGGCTCTATTAGTATAGGAGATACCTGAAAAAATATCACACTTTTCATCATAGTGCTTTTACCAATGCATAAAATGCATGGAGAAGTCATTTCGAATGACTGGTCCTCAGTGTTGTGAGAACGATGACTGGTTAAAATTTTTGGTGGTTTCTTGTTCAGTCCATAGGCCTACATCATGTGGCAAACCGGTGAACATGTGGCTCTATTCGTATAGGAGATACCTGAAAACATATCACACTTTTCATCATAGTGCTTTTACCAATGCATAAAATGCATGGAGAAGTCATTTCGAATGACTGGTCCTCAGTGTTGTGAGAACGATGACTGGTTAAAATTTTGGGTGGTTTCTTGTTCAGTCCATAGGCCTACATCATGTGGCAAACCGGTGAGCATGTGGCTCTATTAGTATAGGAGATACCTGAAAACATATCACACTTTTCATCATAGTGCTTTTACCAATGCATAAAATGCATAGAGAAGTCATTTCGAATGACTGGTCCTCAGTGTTGTGAGAACGATGACTGGTTAAAATTTTTGGTGGTTTCTTGTTCAGTCCATAGGCCTACATCATGTGGCAAACCGGTGAGCATGTGGCTCTATTAGTATAGGAGATACCTGAAAACATATCACACTTTTCATCATAGTGCTTTTACCAATGCATAAAATGCATGGAGAAGTCATTTCGAATGACTGGTCCTCAGTGTTGTGAGAACGATGCCTGGTAAAAATTTTTGGTGGTTTCTTGTTCAGTCCATAGGCCTACATCATGTGGCAAACCGGTGAGCATGTGGCTCTATTAGTATAGGAGATACCTGAAAACATATCACACTTTTCATCATAGTGCTTTTACCAATGCATAAAATGCATGGAGAAGTCATTTCGAATGACTGGTCCTCAGTGTTGTGAGAACGATGACTGGTTAAAATTTTTGGTGGTTTCTTGTTCAGTCCATAGGCCTACATCATGTGGCAAACCGGTGAGCATGTGGCTCTATTAGTATAGGAGATACCTGAAAACATATCACACTTTTCATCATAGTGCTTTTACCAATGCATAAAATGCATGGAGAAGTCATTTCGAATGACTGGTCCTCAGTGTTGTGAGAACGATGACTGGTTAAAATTTTTGGTGGCTTCTTGTTCAGTCCATAGGCCTACATCATGTGGCAAACCGGTGAGCATGTGGCTCTATTAGTATAGGAGATACCTGAAAACATATCACACTTTTCATCATAGTGCTTTTACCAATGCATAAAATGCATGGAGAAGTCATTTCGAATGACTGGTCCTCAGTGTTGTGAGAACGATGACTGGTTAAAATTTTTGGTGGTTTCTTGTTCAGTCCATAGGCCTACATCATGTGGCAAACCGGTGAGCATGTGGCTCTATTAGTATAGGAGATACCTGAAAACATATCACACTTTTCATCATAGTGCTTTTACCAATGCATAAAATGCATGGAGAAGTCATTTCGAATGACTGGTCCTCAGTGTTGTGAGAACGATGACTGGTTAAAATTTTTGGTGGTTTCTTGTTCAGTCCATAGGCCTACATCATGTGGCAAACCGGTGAGCATGTGGCTCTATTAGTATAGGAGATACCTGAAAACATATCACACTTTTCATCATAGTGCTTTTACCAATGCATAAAATGCATGGAGAAGTCATTTCGAATGACTGGTCCTCAGTGTTGTGAGAACGATGACTGGTTAAAATTTTTGGTGGTTTCTTGTTCAGTCCATAGGCCTACATCATGTGGCAAACCGGTGAGCATGTGGCTCTATTAGTATAGGAGATACCTGAAAACATATCACACTTTTCATCATAGTGCTTTTACCAATGCATACAATGCATGGAGAAGTCATTTCGAATGACTGGTCCTCAGTGTTGTGAGAACGATGACTGGTTAAAATTTTTGGTGGTTTCTTGTTCAGTCCATAGGCCTACATCATGTGGCAAACCGGTGAGCATGTGGCTCTATTAATATAGGAGATACCTGAAAACATATCACACTTTTCATCATAGTGCTTTTACCAATGCATAAAATGCATGGAGAAGTCATTTCGAATGACTGGTCCTCAGTGTTGTGAGAACGATGACTGGTTAAAATTTTTGGTGGCTTCTTGTTCAGTCCATAGGCCTACATCATGTGGCAAACCGGTGAGCATGTGGCTCTATTAGTATAGGAGATACCTGAAAACATATCACACTTTTCATCATAGTGCTTTTACCAATGCATAAAATGCATGGAGAAGTCATTTCGAATGACTGGTCCTCAGTGTTGTGAGAACGATGACTGGTTAAAATTTTTGGTGGTTTCTTGTTCAGTCCATAGGCCTACATCATGTGGCAAACCGGTGAGCATGTGGCTCTATTAGTATAGGAGATACCTGAAAACATATCACACTTTTCATCATAGTGCTTTTACCAATGCATAAAATGCATGGAGAAGTCATTTCGAATGACTGGTCCTCAGTGTTGTGAGAACGATGACTGGTTAAAATTTTTGGTGGTTTCTTGTTCAGTCCATAGGCCTACATCATGTGGCAAACCGGTGAGCATGTGGCTCTATTAGTATAGGAGATACCTGAAAACATATCACACTTTTCATCATAGTGCTTTTACCAATGCATAAAATGCATGGAGAAGTCATTTCGAATGACTGGTCCTCAGTGTTGTGAGAACGATGACTGGTTAAAATTTTTGGTGGTTTCTTGTTCAGTCCATAGGCCTACATCATGTGGCAAAATGGTGAGCATGTGGCTCTATTAGTATAGGAGATACCTGAAAACATATCATACTTTTCATCATAGTGCTTTTACCAATGCATAAAATGCATGGAGAAGTCATTTCGAATGACTGGTCCTCAGTGTTGTGAGAACGATGACTGGTTAAAATTTTTGGTGGTTTCTTGTTCAGTCCATAGGCCTACATCATGTGGCAAACCGGTGAGCATGTGGCTCTATTAGTATAGGAGATACCTGAAAACATATCACACTTTTCATCATAGTGCTTTTACCAATGCATAAAATGCATGGAGAAGTCATTTCGAATGACTGGTCCTCAGAGTTGTGAGAACGATGACTGGTTAAAATTTTTGGTGGTTTCTTGTTCAGTCCATAGGCCTACATCATGTGGCAAACCGGTGAGCATGTGGCTCTATTAGTATAGGAGATACCTAAAAACATATCATACTTTTCATCATAGTGCTTTTACCAATGCATAAAATGCATGGAGAAGTCATTTCGAATGACTGGTCCTCAGTGTTGTGAGAACGATGACTGGTTAAAATTTTTGGTGGTTTCTTGTTCAGTCCATAGGCCTACATCATGTGGCAAACCGGTGAGCATGTGGCTCTATTAGTATAGGAGATACCTGAAAACATATCACACTTTTCATCATAGTGCTTTTACCAATGCATAAAATGCATGGAGAAGTCATTTCGAATGACTGGTCCTCAGTGTTGTGAGAACGATGACTGGTTAAAATTTTTGGTGGTTTCTTGTTCAGTCCATAGGCCTACATCATGTGGCAAACCAGTGAGCATGTGGCTCTATTAGTATAGGAGATACCTGAAAACATATCACACTTTTCATCATAGTGCTTTTACCAATGCATAAAATGCATGGAGAAGTCATTTCGAATGACTGGTCCTCAGTGTTGTGAGAACGATGACTGGTTAAAATTTTTGGTGGTTTCTTGTTCAGTCCATAGGCCTACATCATGTGGCAAACCGGTGAGCATGTGGCTCTATTAGTATAGGAGATACCTGAAAACATATCACACTTTTCATCATAGTGCTTTTACCAATGCATAAAATGAATGGAGAAGTCATTTCGAATGACTGGTCCTCAGTGCTGAGAGAACGATGACTGGTTAAAATTTTTGGTGGTTTCTTGTTCAGTCCATAGGCCTACATCATGTGGCAAACCGGTGAGCATGTGGCTCTATTAGTATAGGAGATACCTGAAAACATATCACACTTTTCATCATAGTGCTTTTACCAATGCATAAAATGCATGGAGAAGTCATTTCGAATGACTGGTCCTCAGTGTTGTGAGAACGATGACTGGTTAAAATTTTTGGTGGTTTCTTGTTCAGTCCATAGGCCTACATCATGTGGCAAACCGGTGAGCATGTGGCTCTATTAGTATAGGAGATACCTGAAAACATATCACACTTTTCATCATAGTGCTTTTACCAATGCATAAAATGCATGGAGAAGTCATTTCGAATGACTGGTCCTCAGTGTTGTGAGAACGATGACTGGTTAAAATTTTTGGTGGTTTCTTGTTCAGTCCATAGGCCTACATCATGTGGCAAAATGGTGAGCATGTGGCTCTATTAGTATAGGAGATACCTGAAAACATATCATACTTTTCATCATAGTGCTTTTACCAATGCATAAAATGCATGGAGAAGTCATTTCGAATGACTGGTCCTCAGTGTTGTGAGAACGATGACTGGTTAAAATTTTTGGTGGTTTCTTGTTCAGTCCATAGGCCTACATCATGTGGCAAACCGGTGAGCATGTGGCTCTATTAGTATAGGAGATACCTGAAAACATATCACACTTTTCATCATAGTGCTTTTACCAATGCATAAAATGCATGGAGAAGTCATTTCGAATGACTGGTCCTCAGAGTTGTGAGAACGATGACTGGTTAAAATTTTTGGTGGTTTCTTGTTCAGTCCATAGGCCTACATCATGTGGCAAACCGGTGAGCATGTGGCTCTATTAGTATAGGAGATACCTAAAAACATATCATACTTTTCATCATAGTGCTTTTACCAATGCATAAAATGCATGGAGAAGTCATTTCGAATGACTGGTCCTCAGTGTTGTGAGAACGATGACTGGTTAAAATTTTTGGTGGTTTCTTGTTCAGTCCATAGGCCTACATCATGTGGCAAACCGGTGAGCATGTGGCTCTATTAGTATAGGAGATACCTGAAAACATATCACACTTTTCATCATAGTGCTTTTACCAATGCATAAAATGCATGGAGAAGTCATTTCGAATGACTGGTCCTCAGTGTTGTGAGAACGATGACTGGTTAAAATTTTTGGTGGTTTCTTGTTCAGTCCATAGGCCTACATCATGTGGCAAACCAGTGAGCATGTGGCTCTATTAGTATAGGAGATACCTGAAAACATATCACACTTTTCATCATAGTGCTTTTACCAATGCATAAAATGCATGGAGAAGTCATTTCGAATGACTGGTCCTCAGTGTTGTGAGAACGATGACTGGTTAAAATTTTTGGTGGTTTCTTGTTCAGTCCATAGGCCTACATCATGTGGCAAACCGGTGAGCATGTGGCTCTATTAGTATAGGAGATACCTGAAAACATATCACACTTTTCATCATAGTGCTTTTACCAATGCATAAAATGAATGGAGAAGTCATTTCGAATGACTGGTCCTCAGTGCTGAGAGAACGATGACTGGTTAAAATTTTTGGTGGTTTCTTGTTCAGTCCATAGGCCTACATCATGTGGCAAACCGGTGAGCATGTGGCTCTATTAGTATAGGAGATACCTGAAAACATATCACACTTTTCATCATAGTGCTTTTACCAATGCATAAAATGCATGGAGAAGTCATTTCGAATGACTGGTCCTCAGTGTTGTGAGAACGATGACTGGTTAAAATTTTTGGTGGTTTCTTGTTCAGTCCATAGGCCTACATCATGTGGCAAACCGGTGAGCATGTGGCTCTATTAGTATAGGAGATACCTGAAAACATATCACACTTTTCATCATAGTGCTTTTACCAATGCATAAAATGCATGGAGAAGTCATTTCGAATGACTGGTCCTCAGTGTTGTGAGAACGATGACTGGTTAAAATTTTTGGTGGTTTCTTGTTCAGTCCATAGGCCTACATCATGTGGCAAACCGGTGAGCATGTGGCTCTATTAGTATAGGAGATACCTGAAAAAATATCACACTTTTCATCATAGTGCTTTTACCAATGCATAAAATGCATGGAGAAGTCATTTCGAATGACTGGTCCTCAGTGTTGTGAGAACGATGACTGGTTAAAATTTTTGGTGGTTTCTTGTTCAGTCCATAGGCCTACATCATGTGGCAAACCGGTGAACATGTGGCTCTATTCGTATAGGAGATACCTGAAAACATATCACACTTTTCATCATAGTGCTTTTACCAATGCATAAAATGCATGGAGAAGTCATTTCGAATGACTGGTCCTCAGTGTTGTGAGAACGATGACTGGTTAAAATTTTGGGTGGTTTCTTGTTCAGTCCATAGGCCTACATCATGTGGCAAACCGGTGAGCATGTGGCTCTATTAGTATAGGAGATACCTGAAAACATATCACACTTTTCATCATAGTGCTTTTACCAATGCATAAAATGCATAGAGAAGTCATTTCGAATGACTGGTCCTCAGTGTTGTGAGAACGATGACTGGTTAAAATTTTTGGTGGTTTCTTGTTCAGTCCATAGGCCTACATCATGTGGCAAACTGGTGAGCATGTGGCTCTATAAGTATAGGAGATACCTGAAAACATATCACACTTTTCATCATAGTGCTTTTACCAATGCATAAAATGCATGGAGAAGTCATTTCGAATGACTGGTCCTCAGTGTTGTGAGAACGATGACTGGTTAAAATTTTTGGTGGTTTCTTGTTCAGTCCATAGGCCTACATCATGTGGCAAACCGGTGAGCATGTGGCTCTATTAGTATAGGAGATACCTGAAAACATATCACACTTTTCATCATAGTGCTTTTACCAATGCATAAAATGCATGGAGAAGTCATTTCGAATGACTGGTCCTCAGTGTTGTGAGAACGATGACTGGTCAAAATTTTTGGTGGTTTCTTGTTCAGTCCATAGGCCTACATCATGTGGCAAACCGGTGAGCATGTGGCCAGGGCCGGCGTCAGCACCCGGCACAGCGGGCAAATGCCGGGGCCCTGGGGAGAGAGGGGGGCCCACTTAGCTGTCATAGATACAGCTGGGAGAGCAGAGCAGGAGATAAGTGCTCTCTCCGCCCACAAAGTCACTGCTGGCTGCGTTCTCTTAACCCCTATGTGCCAGCTCTGACAAGCATCTTCTCACTCAGTCAGTGCAGCCAGGCAGGCACACATAGGGGTTAAGAGAAGGCAGCCAGTGTGACATTGTTTGTGGGCGGAGAGAGCAGTTCTCTGCTCTGATCTCCGCCCCTGGCTGGCTGCCATGCTGCTGAAGTTATGAGGCAGATTCAGGAGGAGCTCTTAGTCCTTCCAGTGCCTGAGTGAGTGGCACTGCTATATACTACGTGGGCTGCGCTGCTATATACTACGTGGGCTGTGCTATATACTACATGGGCTGCTATATGCTACGTGGGCTGCTATATGCTACGTGGGCAGTGTTATATACTACATGGCTGTGTTTATATGCGATCATGAATCGGGGTATGTGTTAAAGGGGGGGCCCACTGAGACTCTTTCGCCCGGGGCCCTCAAAAACCTGGAGCCGGCCCTGCATGTGGCTCTATTAGTATAGGAGATACCTGAAAACATATCACACTTTTCATCATAGTGCTTTTACCAATGCATAAAATGCATGGAGAAGTCATTTCGAATGACTGGTCCTCAGTGTTGTGAGAACGATGACTGGTTAAAATTTTTGGTGGTTTCTTGTTCAGTCCATAGGCCTACATCATGTGGCAAACCGGTGAGCATGTGGCTCTATTAGTATAGGAGATACCTGAAAACATATCACACTTTTCATCATAGTGCTTTTACCAATGCATAAAATGCATGGAGAAGTCATTTCGAATGACTGGTCCTCAGTGTTGTGAGAACGATGACTGGTTAAAATTTTTGGTGGTTTCTTGTTCAGTCCATAGGCCTACATCATGTGGCAAACCGGTGAGCATGTGGCTCTATTAGTATAGGAGATACCTGAAAACATATCACACTTTTCATCATAGTGCTTTTACCAATGCATAAAATGCATGGAGAAGTCATTTCGAATGACTGGTCCTCAGTGTTGTGAGAACGATGACTGGTTAAAATTTTTGGTGGTTTCTTGTTCAGTCCATAGGCCTACATCATGTGGCAAACCGGTGAGCATGTGGCTCTATTAGTATAGGAGATACCTGAAAACATATCACACTTTTCATCATAGTGCTTTTACCAATGCATAAAATGCATGAAGAAGTCATTTCGAATGACTGGTCCTCAGTGTTGTGAGAACGATGACTGGTTAAAATTTTTGGTGGTTTCTTGTTCAGTCCATAGGCCTACATCATGTGGCAAACTGGTGAGCATGTGGCTCTATTAGTATAGGAGATACCTGAAAACATATCACACTTTTCATCATAGTGCTTTTACCAATGCATAAAATGCATGGACAAGTCATTTCGAATGACTGGTCCTCAGTTATGTGAGAACGATGACTGGTTAAAATTTTTGGTGGTTTCTTGTTCAGTCCATAGGCCTACATCATGTGGCAAACCGGTGAGCATGTGGCTCTATTAGTATAGGAGATACCTGAAAACATATCACACTTTTCATCATAGTGCTTTTACCAATGCATAAAATGCATGGAGAAGTCATTTTGAATGACTGGTCCTCAGTGTTGTGAGAACGATGACTGGTTAAAATTTTTGGTGGTTTCTTGTTCAGTCCATAGGCCTACATCATGTGGCAAACCGGTGAGCATGTGGCTCTATTAGTATAGGAGATACCTGAAAACATATCACACTTTTCATCATAGTGCTTTTACCAATGCATAAAATGCATGGAGAAGTCATTTCGAATGACTGGTCCTCAGTGTTGTGAGAACGATGACTGGTTAAAATTTTTGGTGGTTTCTTGTTCAGTCCATAGGCCTGCATCATGTGGCAAACCGGTGAGCATGTGGCTCTATTAGTATAGGAGATACCTGAAAACATATCACACTTTTCATCATAGTGCTTTTACCAATGCATAAAATGCATGGAGAAGTCATTTCGAATGACTGGTCCTCAGTGTTGTGAGAACGATGACTGGTTAAAATTTTTCGTGGTTTCTTGTTCAGTCCATAGGCCTACATCATGTGGCAAACCAGTGAGCATGTGGCTCTATTAGTATAGGAGATACCTGAAAACATATCACACTTTTCATCATAGTGCTTTTACCAATGCATAAAATGCATGGAGAAGTCATTTCGAATGACTGGTCCTCAGTGTTGTGAGAACGATGACTGGTTAAAATTTTTGGTGGTTTCTTGTTCAGTCTATAGGCCTACATCATGTGGCAAACCGGTGAGCATGTGGCTCTATTAGTATAGGAGATACCTGAAAACATATCACACTTTTCATCATAGTGCTTTTACTAATGCATAAAATGCATGGAGAAGTCATTTCGAATGACTGGTCCTCAGTTATGTGAGAACGATGACTGGTTAAAATTTTTGGTGGTTTCTTGTTCAGTCCATAGGCCTACATCATGTGGCAAACCGGTGAGCATGTGGCTCTATTAGTATAGGAGATACCTGAAAACATATCACACTTTTCATCATAGTGCTTTTACCAATGCATAAAATGCATGGAGAAGTCATTTTGAATGACTGGTCCTCAGTGTTGTGAGAACGATGACTGGTTAAAATTTTTGGTGGTTTCTTGTTCAGTCCATAGGCCTACATCATGTGGCAAACCGGTGAGCATGTGGCTCTATTAGTATAGGAGATACCTGAAAACATATCACACTTTTCATCATAGTGCTTTTACCAATGCATAAAATGCATGGAGAAGTCATTTCGAATGACTGGTCCTCAGTGTTGTGAGAACGATGACTGGTTAAAATTTTTGGTGGTTTCTTGTTCAGTCCATAGGCCTGCATCATGTGGCAAACCGGTGAGCATGTGGCTCTATTAGTATAGGAGATACCTGAAAACATATCACACTTTTCATCATAGTGCTTTTACCAATGCATAAAATGCATGGAGAAGTCATTTCGAATGACTGGTCCTCAGTGTTGTGAGAACTATGACTGGTTAAAATTTTTCGTGGTTTCTTGTTCAGTCCATAGGCCTACATCATGTGGCAAACCAGTGAGCATGTGGCTCTATTAGTATAGGAGATACCTGAAAACATATCACACTTTTCATCATAGTGCTTTTACCAATGCATAAAATGCATGGAGAAGTCATTTCGAATGACTGGTCCTCAGTGTTGTGAGAACGATGACTGGTTAAAATTTTTGGTGGTTTCTTGTTCAGTCCATAGGCCTACATCATGTGGCAAACCGGTGAGCATGTGGCTCTATTAGTATAGGAGATACCTGAAAACATATCACACTTTTCATCATAGTGCTTTTACCAATGCATAAAATGCATGGAGAAGTCATTTCGAATGACTGGTCCTCAGTGTTGTGAGAACGATGACTGGTTAAAATTTTTGGTGGTTTCTTGTTCAGTCCATAGGCCTACATCATGTGGCAAACCGGTGAGCATGTGGCTCTATTAGTATAGGAGATACCTGAAAACATATCACACTTTTCATCATAGTGCTTTTACCAATGCATAAAATGCATGGAGAAGTCATTTCGAATGACTGGTCCTCAGTGTTGTGAGAACGATGACTGGTTAAAATTTTTGGTGGTTTCTTGTTCAGTCCATAGGCCTGCATCATGTGGCAAACCGGTGAGCATGTGGCTCTATTAGTATAGGAGATACCTGAAAACATATCACACTTTTCATCATAGTGCTTTTACCAATGCATAAAATGCATGGAGAAGTCATTTCGAATGACTGGTCCTCAGTGTTGTGAGAACGATGACTGGTTAAAATTTTTCGTGGTTTCTTGTTCAGTCCATAGGCCTACATCATGTGGCAAACCAGTGAGCATGTGGCTCTATTAGTATAGGAGATACCTGAAAACATATCACACTTTTCATCATAGTGCTTTTACCAATGCATAAAATGCATGGAGAAGTCATTTCGAATGACTGGTCCTCAGTGTTGTGAGAACGATGACTGGTTAAAATTTTTGGTGGTTTCTTGTTCAGTCCATAGGCCTACATCATGTGGCAAACCGGTGAGCATGTGGCTCTATTAGTATAGGAGATACCTGAAAACATATCACACTTTTCATCATAGTGCTTTTACCAATGCATAAAATGCATGGAGAAGTCATTTCGAATGACTGGTCCTCAGTGTTGTGAGAACGATGACTGGTTAAAATTTTTGGTGGTTTCTTGTTCAGTCCATAGGCCTACATCATGTGGCAAACCGGTGAGCATGTGGCTCTATTAGTATAGGAGATACCTGAAAACATATCACACTTTTCATCATAGTGCTTTTACTAATGCATAAAATGCATGGAGAAGTCATTTCGAATGACTGGTCCTCAGTGTTGTGAGAACGATGACTGGTTAAAATTTTTGGTGGTTTCTTGTTCAGTCCATAGGCCTACATCATGTGGCAAACCGGTGAGCATGTGGCTCTATTAGTATAGGAGATACCTGAAAACATATCACACTTTTCATCATAGTGCTTTTACCAATGCATAAAATGCATGGAGAAGTCATTTCGAATGACTGGTCCTCAGTGTTGTGAGAACGATGACTGGTTAAAATTTTTGGTGGTTTCTTGTTCAGTCCATAGGCCTACATCATGTGGCAAACCGGTGAGCATGTGGCTCTATTAGTATAGGAGATACCTGAAAACATATCACACTTTTCATCATAGTGCTTTTACCAATGCATAAAATGCATGGAGAAGTCATTTCGAATGACTGGTCCTCAGTGTTGTGAGAACGATGACTGGTTAAAATTTTTGGTGGTTTCTTGTTCAGTCCATAGGCCTACATCATGTGGCAAACCGGTGAGCATGTGGCTCTATTAGTATAGGAGATACCTGAAAACATATCACACTTTTCATCATAGTGCTTTTACCAATGCATAAAATGCATGGAGAAGTCATTTCGAATGACTGGTCCTCAGTGTTGTGAAAACGATGACTGGTTAAAATTTTTGGTGGTTTCTTGTTCAGTCCATAGGCCTACATCATGTGGCAAACCGGTGAGCATGTGGCTCTATTAGTATAGGAGATACCTGAAAACATATCACACTTTTCATCATAGTGCTTTTACCAATGCATAAAATGCATGGAGAAGTCATTTCGAATGACTGGTCCTCAGTGTTGTGAGAACGATGACTGGTTAAAATTTTTGGTGGTTTCTTGTTCAGTCCATAGGCCTACATCATGTGGCAAACCGGTGAGCATGTGGCTCTATTAGTATAGGAGATACCTGAAAACATATCACACTTTTCATCATAGTGCTTTTACCAATGCATAAAATGCATGGAGAAGTCATTTCGAATGACTGGTCCTCAGTGTTGTGAGAACGATGACTGGTTAAAATTTTTGGTGGTTTCTTGTTCAGTCCATAGGCCTACATCATGTGGCAAACCGGTGAGCATGTGGCTCTATTAGCATAGGAGATACCTGAAAACATATCACACTTTTCATCATAGTGCTTTTACCAATGCATAAAATGCATGGAGAAGTCATTTCGAATGACTGGTCCTCAGTGTTGTGAGAACGATGACTGGTTAAAATTTTTGGTGGTTTCTTGTTCAGTCCATAGGCCTACATCATGTGGCAAACCGGTGAGCATGTGGCTCTATTAGTATAGGAGATACCTGAAAACATATCACACTTTTCATCATAGTGCTTTTACCAATGCATAAAATGCATGGAGAAGTCATTTCGAATGACTGGTCCTCAGTGTTGTGAGAACGATGACTGGTTAAAATTTTTGGTGGTTTCTTGTTCAGTCCATAGGCCTACATCATGTGGCAAACCGGTGAGCATGTGGCTCTATTAGTATAGGAGATACCTGAAAACATATCACACTTTTCATCATAGTGCTTTTACCAATGCATAAAATGCATGGAGAAGTCATTTCGAATGACTGGTCCTCAGTGTTGTGAGAACGATGACTGGTTAAAATTTTTGGTGGTTTCTTGTTCAGTCCATAGGCCTACATCATGTGGCAAACCGGTGAGCATGTGGCTCTATTAGTATAGGAGATACCTGAAAACATATCACACTTTTCATCATAGTGCTTTTACCAATGCATAAAATGCATGGAGAAGTCATTTCGAATGACTGGTCCTCAGTGTTGTGAGAACGATGACTGGTTAATATTTTTGGTGGTTTCTTGTTCAGTCCATAGGCCTACATCATGTGGCAAACCGGTGAGCATGTGGCTCTATTAGTATAGGAGATACCTGAAAACATATCACTCTTTTCATCATAGTGCTTTTACCAATGCATAAAATGCATGGAGAAGTCATTTCGAATGACTGGTCCTCAGTGTTGTGAGAACGATGACTGGTTAAAATTTTTGGTGGTTTCTTGTTCAGTCCATAGGCCTACATCATGTGGCAAACCGGTGAGCATGTGGCTCTATTAGTATAGGAGATACCTGAAAACATATCACACTTTTCATTATAGTGCTTTTACCAATGCATAAAATGCATGGAGAAGTCATTTCGAATGACTGGTCCTCAGTGTTGTGAGAACGATGACTGGTTAAAATTTTTGGTGGTTTCTTGTTCAGTCCATAGGCCTACATCATGTGGCAAACCGGTGAGCATGTGGCTCTATTAGTATAGGAGATACCTGAAAACATATCACACTTTTCATCATAGTGCTTTTACCAATGCATAAAATGCATGGAGAAGTCATTTCGAATGACTGGTCCTCAGTGTTGTGAGAACGATGACTGGTTAAAATTTTTGGTGGTTTCTTGTTCAGTCCATAGGCCTACATCATGTGGCAAACCGGTGAGCATGTGGCTCTATTAGTATAGGAGATACCTGAAAACATATCACACTTTTCATCATAGTGCTTTTACCAATGCATAAAATGCATGGAGAAGTCATTTCGAATGACTGGTCCTCAGTGTTGTGAGAACGATGACTGGTTAAAATTTTTGGTGGTTACTTGTTCAGTCCATAGGCCTACATCATGTGGCAAACCGGTGAGCATGTGGCTCTATTAGTATAGGAGATACCTGAAAACATATCACACTTTTCATCATAGTGCTTTTACCAATGCATAAAATGCATGGAGAAGTCATTTCGAATGACTGGTCCTCAGTGTTGTGAGAACGATGACTGGTTAAAATTTTTGGTGGTTTCTTGTTCAGTCCATAGGCCTACATCATGTGGCAAACCGGTGAGCATGTGGCTCTATTAGTATAGGAGATACCTGAAAACATATCACACTTTTCATCATAGTGCTTTTACCAATGCATAAAATGCATGGAGAAGTCATTTCGAATGACTGGTCCTCAGTGTTGTGAGAACGATGACTGGTTAATATTTTTGGTGGTTTCTTGTTCAGTCCATAGGCCTACATCATGTGGCAAACCGGTGAGCATGTGGCTCTATTAGTATAGGAGATACCTGAAAACATATCACACTTTTCATCATAGTGCTTTTACCAATGCATAAAATGCATGGAGAAGTCATTTCGAATGACTGGTCCTCAGTGTTGTGAGAACGATGACTGGTTAAAATTTTTGGTGGTTTCTTGTTCAGTCCATAGGCCTACATCATGTGGCAAACCGGTGAGCATGTGGCTCTATTAGTATAGGAGATACCTGAAAACATATCACACTTTTCATCATAGTGCTTTTACCAATGCATAAAGTGCATGGAGAAGTCATTTCGAATGACTGGTCCTCAGTGTTGTGAGAACGATGACTGGTTAAAATTTTTGGTGGATTCTTGTTCAGTCCATAGGCCTACATCATGTGGCAAACCGGTGAGCATGTGGCTCTATTAGTATAGGAGATACCTGAAAACATATCACACTTTTCATCATAGTGCTTTTACCAATGCATAAAATGCATGGAGAAGTCATTTTGAAAGACTGGTCCTCAGTGTTGTGAGAACGATGACTGGTTAAAATTTTTGGTGGTTTCTTGTTCAGTCCATAGGCCTACATCATGTGGCAAACCGGTGAGCATGTGGCTCTATTAGTATAGGAGATACCTGAAAACATATCACACTTTTCATCATAGTGCTTTTACCAATGCATAAAATGCATGGAGAAGTCATTTCGAATGACTGGTCCTCAGTGTTGTGAGAACGATGACTGGTTAAAATTTTTGGTGGTTTCTTGTTCAGTCCATAGGCCTACATCATGTGGCAAACCGGTGAGCATGTGGCTCTATTAGTATAGGAGATACCTGAAAACATATCACACTTTTCATCATAGTGCTTTTACCAATGCATAAAATGCATGGAGAAGTCATTTCGAATGACTGGTCCTCAGTGTTGTGAGAACGATGACTGGTTAAAATTTTTGGTGGTTTCTTGTTCAGTCCATAGGCCTACATCATGTGGCAAACCAGTGAGCATGTGGCTCTATTAGTATAGGAGATACCTGAAAACATATCACACTTTTCATCATAGTGCTTTTACCAATGCATAAAATGCATGGAGAAGTCATTTCGAATGACTGGTCCTCAGTGTTGTGAGAACGATGACTGGTTAAAATTTTTGGTGGTTTCTTGTTCAGTCCATAGGCCTACATCATGTGGCAAACCGGTGAGCATGTGGCTCTATTAGTATAGGAGATACCTGAAAACATATCACACTTTTCATCATAGTGCTTTTACCAATGCATAAAATGCACGGAGAAGTCATTTCGAATGACTGGTCCTCAGTGTTGTGAGAACGATGACTGGTTAAAATTTTTGGTGGTTTCTTGTTCAGTCCATAGGCCTACATCATGTGGCAAACCGGTGAGCATGTGGCTCTATTAGTATAGGAGATACCTGAAAACATATCACACTTTTCATCATAGTGCTTTTACCAATGCATAAAATGCATGGACAAGTCATTTCGAATGACTGGTCCTCAGTTATGTGAGAACGATGACTGGTTAAAATTTTTGGTGGTTTCTTGTTCAGTCCATAGGCCTACATCATGTGGCAAACCGGTGAGCATGTGGCTCTATTAGTATAGGAGATACCTGAAAACATATCACACTTTTCATCATAGTGCTTTTACCAATGCATAAAATGCATGGAGAAGTCATTTTGAATGACTGGTCCTCAGTGTTGTGAGAACGATGACTGGTTAAAATTTTTGGTGGTTTCTTGTTCAGTCCATAGGCCTACATCATGTGGCAAACCGGTGAGCATGTGGCTCTATTAGTATAGGAGATACCTGAAAACATATCACACTTTTCATCATAGTGCTTTTACCAATGCATAAAATGCATGGAGAAGTCATTTCGAATGACTGGTCCTCAGTGTTGTGAGAACGATGACTGGTTAAAATTTTTGGTGGTTTCTTGTTCAGTCCATAGGCCTGCATCATGTGGCAAACCGGTGAGCATGTGGCTCTATTAGTATAGGAGATACCTGAAAACATATCACACTTTTCATCATAGTGCTTTTACCAATGCATAAAATGCATGGAGAAGTCATTTCGAATGACTGGTCCTCAGTGTTGTGAGAACGATGACTGGTTAAAATTTTTCGTGGTTTCTTGTTCAGTCCATAGGCCTACATCATGTGGCAAACCAGTGAGCATGTGGCTCTATTAGTATAGGAGATACCTGAAAACATATCACACTTTTCATCATAGTGCTTTTACCAATGCATAAAATGCATGGAGAAGTCATTTCGAATGACTGGTCCTCAGTGTTGTGAGAACGATGACTGGTTAAAATTTTTGGTGGTTTCTTGTTCAGTCTATAGGCCTACATCATGTGGCAAACCGGTGAGCATGTGGCTCTATTAGTATAGGAGATACCTGAAAACATATCACACTTTTCATCATAGTGCTTTTACTAATGCATAAAATGCATGGAGAAGTCATTTCGAATGACTGGTCCTCAGTTATGTGAGAACGATGACTGGTTAAAATTTTTGGTGGTTTCTTGTTCAGTCCATAGGCCTACATCATGTGGCAAACCGGTGAGCATGTGGCTCTATTAGTATAGGAGATACCTGAAAACATATCACACTTTTCATCATAGTGCTTTTACCAATGCATAAAATGCATGGAGAAGTCATTTTGAATGACTGGTCCTCAGTGTTGTGAGAACGATGACTGGTTAAAATTTTTGGTGGTTTCTTGTTCAGTCCATAGGCCTACATCATGTGGCAAACCGGTGAGCATGTGGCTCTATTAGTATAGGAGATACCTGAAAACATATCACACTTTTCATCATAGTGCTTTTACCAATGCATAAAATGCATGGAGAAGTCATTTCGAATGACTGGTCCTCAGTGTTGTGAGAACGATGACTGGTTAAAATTTTTGGTGGTTTCTTGTTCAGTCCATAGGCCTGCATCATGTGGCAAACCGGTGAGCATGTGGCTCTATTAGTATAGGAGATACCTGAAAACATATCACACTTTTCATCATAGTGCTTTTACCAATGCATAAAATGCATGGAGAAGTCATTTCGAATGACTGGTCCTCAGTGTTGTGAGAACTATGACTGGTTAAAATTTTTCGTGGTTTCTTGTTCAGTCCATAGGCCTACATCATGTGGCAAACCAGTGAGCATGTGGCTCTATTAGTATAGGAGATACCTGAAAACATATCACACTTTTCATCATAGTGCTTTTACCAATGCATAAAATGCATGGAGAAGTCATTTCGAATGACTGGTCCTCAGTGTTGTGAGAACGATGACTGGTTAAAATTTTTGGTGGTTTCTTGTTCAGTCCATAGGCCTACATCATGTGGCAAACCGGTGAGCATGTGGCTCTATTAGTATAGGAGATACCTGAAAACATATCACACTTTTCATCATAGTGCTTTTACCAATGCATAAAATGCATGGAGAAGTCATTTCGAATGACTGGTCCTCAGTGTTGTGAGAACGATGACTGGTTAAAATTTTTGGTGGTTTCTTGTTCAGTCCATAGGCCTACATCATGTGGCAAACCGGTGAGCATGTGGCTCTATTAGTATAGGAGATACCTGAAAACATATCACACTTTTCATCATAGTGCTTTTACCAATGCATAAAATGCATGGAGAAGTCATTTCGAATGACTGGTCCTCAGTGTTGTGAGAACGATGACTGGTTAAAATTTTTGGTGGTTTCTTGTTCAGTCCATAGGCCTGCATCATGTGGCAAACCGGTGAGCATGTGGCTCTATTAGTATAGGAGATACCTGAAAACATATCACACTTTTCATCATAGTGCTTTTACCAATGCATAAAATGCATGGAGAAGTCATTTCGAATGACTGGTCCTCAGTGTTGTGAGAACGATGACTGGTTAAAATTTTTCGTGGTTTCTTGTTCAGTCCATAGGCCTACATCATGTGGCAAACCAGTGAGCATGTGGCTCTATTAGTATAGGAGATACCTGAAAACATATCACACTTTTCATCATAGTGCTTTTACCAATGCATAAAATGCATGGAGAAGTCATTTCGAATGACTGGTCCTCAGTGTTGTGAGAACGATGACTGGTTAAAATTTTTGGTGGTTTCTTGTTCAGTCCATAGGCCTACATCATGTGGCAAACCGGTGAGCATGTGGCTCTATTAGTATAGGAGATACCTGAAAACATATCACACTTTTCATCATAGTGCTTTTACCAATGCATAAAATGCATGGAGAAGTCATTTCGAATGACTGGTCCTCAGTGTTGTGAGAACGATGACTGGTTAAAATTTTTGGTGGTTTCTTGTTCAGTCCATAGGCCTACATCATGTGGCAAACCGGTGAGCATGTGGCTCTATTAGTATAGGAGATACCTGAAAACATATCACACTTTTCATCATAGTGCTTTTACTAATGCATAAAATGCATGGAGAAGTCATTTCGAATGACTGGTCCTCAGTGTTGTGAGAACGATGACTGGTTAAAATTTTTGGTGGTTTCTTGTTCAGTCCATAGGCCTACATCATGTGGCAAACCGGTGAGCATGTGGCTCTATTAGTATAGGAGATACCTGAAAACATATCACACTTTTCATCATAGTGCTTTTACCAATGCATAAAATGCATGGAGAAGTCATTTCGAATGACTGGTCCTCAGTGTTGTGAGAACGATGACTGGTTAAAATTTTTGGTGGTTTCTTGTTCAGTCCATAGGCCTACATCATGTGGCAAACCGGTGAGCATGTGGCTCTATTAGTATAGGAGATACCTGAAAACATATCACACTTTTCATCATAGTGCTTTTACCAATGCATAAAATGCATGGAGAAGTCATTTCGAATGACTGGTCCTCAGTGTTGTGAGAACGATGACTGGTTAAATTTTTTGTGGTTTCTTGTTCAGTCCATAGGCCTACATCATGTGGCAAACCGGTGAGCATGTGGCTCTATTAGTATAGGAGATACCTGAAAACATATCACACTTTTCATCATAGTGCTTTTACCAATGCATAAAATGCATGGAGAAGTCATTTCGAATGACTGGTCCTCAGTGTTGTGAGAACGATGACTGGTTAAAATTTTTGGTGGTTTCTTGTTCAGTCCATAGGCCTACATCATGTGGCAAACCGGTGAGCATGTGGCTCTATTAGTATAGGAGATACCTGAAAACATATCACACTTTTCATCATAGTGCTTTTACCAATGCATAAAATGCATGGAGAAGTAATTTCGAATGAATGGTCCTCAGTGTTGTGAGAATGATGACTGGTTAAAATTTTTGGTGGTTTCTTGTTCAGTCCATAGGCCTACATCATGTGGCAAACCGGTGAGCATGTGGCTCTATTAGTATAGGAGATACCTGAAAACATATCACACTTTTCATCATAGTGCTTTTACCAATGCATAAAATGCATGGAGAAGTCATTTCGAATGACTGGTCCTCAGTGTTGTGAGAACGATGACTGGTTAAAATTTTTGGTGGTTTCTTGTTCAGTCCATAGGCCTACATCATGTGGCAAACCGGTGAGCATGTGGCTCTATTAGTATAGGAGATACCTGAAAACATATCACACTTTTCATCATAGTGCTTTTACCAATGCATAAAATGCATGGAGAAGTCATTTCGAATGACTGGTCCTCAGTGTTGTGAGAACGATGACTGGTTAAAATTTTTGGTGGTTTCTTGTTCAGTCCATAGGCCTACATCATGTGGCAAACCGGTGAGCATGTGGCTCTATTAGTATAGGAGATACCTGAAAACATATCACACTTTTCATCATAGTGCTTTTACCAATGCATAAAATGCATGGAGAAGTCATTTCGAATGACTGGTCCTCAGTGTTGTGAGAACGATGACTGGTTAAAATTTTTGTTGGTTTCTTGTTCAGTCCATAGGCCTGCATCATGTGGCAAACCGGTGAGCATGTGGCTCTAATAGTATAGGAGATACCTGAAAACATATCACACTTTTCATCATAGTGCTTTTACCAATGCATAAAATGCATGGAGAAGTCATTTCGAATGACTGGTCCTCAGTGTTGTGAGAACGATGACTGGTTAAAATTTTTCGTGGTTTCTTGTTCAGTCCATAGGCCTACATCATGTGGCAAACCAGTGAGCATGTGGCTCTATTAGTATAGGAGATACCTGAAAACATATCACACTTTTCATCATAGTGCTTTTACCAATGCATAAAATGCATGGAGAAGTCATTTCGAATGACTGGTCCTCAGTGTTGTGAGAACGATGACTGGTTAAAATTTTTGGTGGTTTCTTGTTCAGTCCATAGGCCTACATCATGTGGCAAACCGGTGAGCATGTGGCTCTATTAGTATAGGAGATACCTGAAAACATATCACACTTTTCATCATAGTGCTTTTACCAATGCATAAAATGCATGGAGAAGTCATTTCGAATGACTGGTCCTCAGTGTTGTGAGAACGATGACTGGTTAAAATTTTTGGTGGTTTCTTGTTCAGTCCATAGGCCTACATCATGTGGCAAACCGGTGAGCATGTGGCTCTATTAGTATAGGAGATACCTGAAAACATATCACACTTTTCATCATAGTGCTTTTACTAATGCATAAAATGCATGGAGAAGTCATTTCGAATGACTGGTCCTCAGTGTTGTGAGAACGATGACTGGTTAAAATTTTTGGTGGTTTCTTGTTCAGTCCATAGGCCTACATCATGTGGCAAACCGGTGAGCATGTGGCTCTATTAGTATAGGAGATACCTGAAAACATATCACACTTTTCATCATAGTGCTTTTACCAATGCATAAAATGCATGGAGAAGTCATTTCGAATGACTGGTCCTCAGTGTTGTGAGAACGATGACTGGTTAAAATTTTTGGTGGTTTCTTGTTCAGTCCATAGGCCTACATCATGTGGCAAACCGGTGAGCATGTGGCTCTATTAGTATAGGAGATACCTGAAAACATATCACACTTTTCATCATAGTGCTTTTACCAATGCATAAAATGCATGGAGAAGTCATTTCGAATGACTGGTCCTCAGTGTTGTGAGAACGATGACTGGTTAAATTTTTTTGTGGTTTCTTGTTCAGTCCATAGGCCTACATCATGTGGCAAACCGGTGAGCATGTGGCTCTATTAGTATAGGAGATACCTGAAAACATATCACACTTTTCATCATAGTGCTTTTACCAATGCATAAAATGCATGGAGAAGTCATTTCGAATGACTGGTCCTCAGTGTTGTGAGAACGATGACTGGTTAAAATTTTTGGTGGTTTCTTGTTCAGTCCATAGGCCTACATCATGTGGCAAACCGGTGAGCATGTGGCTCTATTAGTATAGGAGATACCTGAAAACATATCACACTTTTCATCATAGTGCTTTTACCAATGCATAAAATGCATGGAGAAGTCATTTCGAATGACTGGTCCTCAGTGTTGTGAGAACGATGACTGGTTAAAATTTTTGGTGGTTTCTTGTTCAGTCCATAGGCCTACATCATGTGGCAAACCGGTGAGCATGTGGCTCTATTAGTATAGGAGATACCTGAAAACATATCACACTTTTCATCATAGTGCTTTTACCAATGCATAAAATGCATGGAGAAGTCATTTCGAATGACTGGTCCTCAGTGTTGTGAGAACGATGACTGGTTAAAATTTTTGGTGGTTTCTTGTTCAGTCCATAGGCCTACATCATGTGGCAAACCGGTGAGCATGTGGCTCTACCAGTATAGGAGATACCTGAAAACATATCACACTTTTCATCATAGTGCTTTTACCAATGCATAAAATGCATGGAGAAGTCATTTCGAATGACTGGTCCTCAGTGTTGTGAGAACGATGACTGGTTAAAATTTTTGGTGGTTTCTTGTTCAGTCCATAGGCCTACATCATGTGGCAAACCGGTGAGCATGTGGCTCTATTAGTATAGGAGATACCTGAAAACATATCACACTTTTCATCATAGTGCTTTTACCAATGCATAAAATGCATGGAGAAGTCATTTTGAATGACTGGTCCTCAGTGTTGTGAGAACGATGACTGGTTAAAATTTTTGGTGGTTTCTTGTTCAGTCCATAGGCCTACATCATGTGGCAAACCGGTGAGCATGTGGCTCTACCAGTATAGGAGATACCTGAAAACATATCACACTTTTCATCATAGTGCTTTTACCAATGCATAAAATGCATGGAGAAGTCATTTCGAATGACTGGTCCTCAGTGTTGTGAGAACGATGACTGGTTAAAATTTTTGGTGGTTTCTTGTTCAGTCCATAGGCCTACATCATGTGGCAAACCGGTGAGCATGTGGCTCTATTAGTATTGGAGATACCTGAAAACATATCACACTTTTCATCATAGTGCTTTTACCAATGCATAAAATGCATGGAGAAGTCATTTCGAATGACTGGTCCTCAGTGTTGTGAGAACGATGACTGGTTAAAATTTTTGGTGGTTTCTTGTTCAGTCCATAGGCCTACATCATGTGGCAAACCGGTGAGCATGTGGCTCTATTAGTATAGGAGATACCTGAAAACATATCACACTTTTCATCATAGTGCTTTTACCAATGCATAAAATGCATGGAGAAGTCATTTCGAATGACTGGTCCTCAGTGTTGTGAGAACGATAACTGGTTAAAATTTTTGGTGGTTTCTTGTTCAGTCCATAGGCCTACATCATGTGGCAAACCGGTGAGCATGTGGCTCTATTAGTATAGGAGATACCTGAAAACATATCACACTTTTCATCATAGTGCTTTTACCAATGCATAAAATGCATGGAGAAGTCATTTCGAATGACTGGTCCTCAGTGTTGTGAGAACGATGACTGGTTAAAATTTTTGGTGGTTTCTTGTTCAGTCCATAGGCCTACATCATGTGGCAAACCGGTGAGCATGTGGCTCTATTAGTATAGGAGATACCTGAAAACATATCACACTTTTCATCACAGTGCTTTTACCAATGCATAAAATGCATGGAGAAGTCATTTCGAATGACTGGTCCTCAGTGTTGTGAGAACGATGACTGGTTAAAATTTTTGGTGGTTTCTTGTTCAGTCCATAGGCCTACATCATGTGGCAAACCGGTGAGTATGTGGCTCTATTAGTATAGGAGATACCTGAAAACATATCACACTTTTCATCATAGTGCTTTTACCAATGCATAAAATGCATGGAGAAGTCATTTCGAATGACTGGTCCTGAGTGTTGTGAGAACGATGACTGGTTAAAATTTTTGGTGGTTTCTTGTTCAGTCTATAGGCCTACATCATGTGTCAAACCAGTGAGCATGTGGCTCTATTAGTATAGGAGATACCTGAAAACATATCACACTTTTCATCATAGTGCTTTTACCAATGCATAAAATGCATGGAGAAGTCATTTCGAATGACTGGTCCTCAGTGTTGTGAGAACGATAACTGGTTAAAATTTTTGGTGGTTTCTTGTTCAGTCCATAGGCCTACATCATGTGGCAAACCGGTGAGCATGTGGCTCTATTAGTATAGGAGATACCTGAAAACATATCACACTTTTCATCATAGTGCTTTTACCAATGCATAAAATGCATGGAGAAGTCATTTCGAATGACTGGTCCTCAGTGTTGTGAGAACGATGACTGGTTAAAATTTTTGGTGGTTTCTTGTTCAGTCCATAGGCCTACATCATGTGGCAAACCGGTGAGCATGTGGCTCTATTAGTATAGGAGATACCTGAAAACATATCACACTTTTCATCACAGTGCTTTTACCAATGCATAAAATGCATGGAGAAGTCATTTCGAATGACTGGTCCTCAGTGTTGTGAGAACGATGACTGGTTAAAATTTTTGGTGGTTTCTTGTTCAGTCCATAGGCCTACATCATGTGGCAAACCGGTGAGCATGTGGCTCTATTAGTATAGGAGATACCTGAAAACATATCACACTTTTCATCATAGTGCTTTTACCAATGCATAAAATGCATGGAGAAGTCATTTCGAATGACTGGTCCTCAGTGTTGTGAGAACGATGACTGGTTAAAATTTTTGGTGGTTTCTTGTTCAGTCCATAGGCCTACATCATGTGTCAAACCAGTGAGCATGTGGCTCTATTAGTATAGGAGATACCTGAAAACATATCACACTTTTCATCATAGTGCTTTTACCAATGCATAAAATGCATGGAGAAGTCATTTCGAATGACTGGTCCTCAGTGTTGTGAGAACGATGACTGGTTAAAATTTTTCGTGGTTTCTTGTTCAGTCCATAGGCCTACATCATGTGGCAAACCAGTGAGCATGTGGCTCTATTAGTATAGGAGATACCTGAAAACATATCACACTTTTCATCATAGTGCTTTTACCAATGCATAAAATGCATGGAGAAGTCATTTCGAATGACTGGTCCTCAGTGTTGTGAGAACGATGACTGGTTAAAATTTTTGGTGGTTTCTTGTTCAGTCCATAGGCCTACATCATGTGGCAAACCGGTGAGCATGTGGCTCTATTAGTATAGGAGATACCTGAAAACATATCACACTTTTCATCATAGTGCTTTTACCAATGCATAAAATGCATGGAGAAGTCATTTCGAATGACTGGTCCTCAGTGTTGTGAGAACGATGACTGGTTAAAATTTTTGGTGGTTTCTTGTTCAGTCCATAGGCCTACATCATGTGGCAAACCGGTGAGCATGTGGCTCTATTAGTATAGGAGATACCTGAAAACATATCACACTTTTCATCATAGTGCTTTTACTAATGCATAAAATGCATGGAGAAGTCATTTCGAATGACTGGTCCTCAGTGTTGTGAGAACGATGACTGGTTAAAATTTTTGGTGGTTTCTTGTTCAGTCCATAGGCCTACATCATGTGGCAAACCGGTGAGCATGTGGCTCTATTAGTATAGGAGATACCTGAAAACATATCACACTTTTCATCATAGTGCTTTTACCAATGCATAAAATGCATGGAGAAGTCATTTCGAATGACTGGTCCTCAGTGTTGTGAGAACGATGACTGGTTAAAATTTTTGGTGGTTTCTTGTTCAGTCCATAGGCCTACATCATGTGGCAAACCGGTGAGCATGTGGCTCTATTAGTATAGGAGATACCTGAAAACATATCACACTTTTCATCATAGTGCTTTTACCAATGCATAAAATGCATGGAGAAGTCATTTCGAATGACTGGTCCTCAGTGTTGTGAGAACGATGACTGGTTAAATTTTTTTGTGGTTTCTTGTTCAGTCCATAGGCCTACATCATGTGGCAAACCGGTGAGCATGTGGCTCTATTAGTATAGGAGATACCTGAAAACATATCACACTTTTCATCATAGTGCTTTTACCAATGCATAAAATGCATGGAGAAGTCATTTCGAATGACTGGTCCTCAGTGTTGTGAGAACGATGACTGGTTAAAATTTTTGGTGGTTTCTTGTTCAGTCCATAGGCCTACATCATGTGGCAAACCGGTGAGCATGTGGCTCTATTAGTATAGGAGATACCTGAAAACATATCACACTTTTCATCATAGTGCTTTTACCAATGCATAAAATGCATGGAGAAGTCATTTCGAATGACTGGTCCTCAGTGTTGTGAGAACGATGACTGGTTAAAATTTTTGGTGGTTTCTTGTTCAGTCCATAGGCCTACATCATGTGGCAAACCGGTGAGCATGTGGCTCTATTAGTATAGGAGATACCTGAAAACATATCACACTTTTCATCATAGTGCTTTTACCAATGCATAAAATGCATGGAGAAGTCATTTCGAATGACTGGTCCTCAGTGTTGTGAGAACGATGACTGGTTAAAATTTTTGGTGGTTTCTTGTTCAGTCCATAGGCCTACATCATGTGGCAAACCGGTGAGCATGTGGCTCTATTAGTATAGGAGATACCTGAAAACATATCACACTTTTCATCATAGTGCTTTTACCAATGCATAAAATGCATGGAGAAGTCATTTCGAATGACTGGTCCTCAGTGTTGTGAGAACGATGACTGGTTAAAATTTTTGGTGGTTTCTTGTTCAGTCCATAGGCCTACATCATGTGGCAAACCGGTGAGCATGTGGCTCTATTAGTATAGGAGATACCTGAAAACATATCACACTTTTCATCATAGTGCTTTTACTAATGCATAAAATGCATGGAGAAGTCATTTCGAATGACTGGTCCTCAGTGTTGTGAGAACGATGACTGGTTAAAATTTTTGGTGGTTTCTTGTTCAGTCCATAGGCCTACATCATGTGGCAAACCGGTGAGCATGTGGCTCTATTAGTATAGGAGATACCTGAAAACATATCACACTTTTCATCATAGTGCTTTTACCAATGCATAAAATGCATGGAGAAGTCATTTCGAATGACTGGTCCTCAGTGTTGTGAGAACGATGACTGGTTAAAATTTTTGGTGGTTTCTTGTTCAGTCCATAGGCCTACATCATGTGGCAAACCGGTGAGCATGTGGCTCTATTAGTATAGGAGATACCTGAAAACATATCACACTTTTCATCATAGTGCTTTTACCAATGCATAAAATGCATGGAGAAGTCATTTCGAATGACTGGTCCTCAGTGTTGTGAGAACGATGACTGGTTAAAATTTTTGGTGGTTTCTTGTTCAGTCCATAGGCCTACATCATGTGGCAAACCGGTGAGCATGTGGCTCTATTAGTATAGGAGATACCTGAAAACATATCACACTTTTCATCATAGTGCTTTTACTAATGCATAAAATGCATGGAGAAGTCATTTCGAATGACTGGTCCTCAGTGTTGTGAGAACGATGACTGGTTAAAATTTTTGGTGGTTTCTTGTTCAGTCCATAGGCCTACATCATGTGGCAAACCGGTGAGCATGTGGCTCTATTAGTATAGGAGATACCTGAAAACATATCACACTTTTCATCATAGTGCTTTTACCAATGCATAAAATGCATGGAGAAGTCATTTCGAATGACTGGTCCTCAGTGTTGTGAGAACGATGACTGGTTAAAATTTTTGGTGGTTTCTTGTTCAGTCCATAGGCCTACATCATGTGGCAAACCGGTGAGCATGTGGCTCTATTAGTATAGGAGATACCTGAAAACATATCACACTTTTCATCATAGTGCTTTTACCAATGCATAAAATGCATGGAGAAGTCATTTCGAATGACTGGTCCTCAGTGTTGTGAGAACGATGACTGGTTAAATTTTTTTGTGGTTTCTTGTTCAGTCCATAGGCCTACATCATGTGGCAAACCGGTGAGCATGTGGCTCTATTAGTATAGGAGATACCTGAAAACATATCACACTTTTCATCATAGTGCTTTTACCAATGCATAAAATGCATGGAGAAGTCATTTCGAATGACTGGTCCTCAGTGTTGTGAGAACGATGACTGGTTAAAATTTTTGGTGGTTTCTTGTTCAGTCCATAGGCCTACATCATGTGGCAAACCGGTGAGCATGTGGCTCTATTAGTATAGGAGATACCTGAAAACATATCACACTTTTCATCATAGTGCTTTTACCAATGCATAAAATGCATGGAGAAGTCATTTCGAATGACTGGTCCTCAGTGTTGTGAGAACGATGACTGGTTAAAATTTTTGGTGGTTTCTTGTTCAGTCCATAGGCCTACATCATGTGGCAAACCGGTGAGCATGTGGCTCTATTAGTATAGGAGATACCTGAAAACATATCACACTTTTCATCATAGTGCTTTTACCAATGCATAAAATGCATGGAGAAGTCATTTCGAATGACTGGTCCTCAGTGTTGTGAGAACGATGACTGGTTAAAATTTTTGGTGGTTTCTTGTTCAGTCCATAGGCCTACATCATGTGGCAAACCGGTGAGCATGTGGCTCTATTAGTATAGGAGATACCTGAAAACATATCACACTTTTCATCATAGTGCTTTTACCAATGCATAAAATGCATGGAGAAGTCATTTCGAATGACTGGTCCTCAGTGTTGTGAGAACGATGACTGGTTAAAATTTTTGGTGGTTTCTTGTTCAGTCCATAGGCCTGCATCATGTGGCAAACCGGTGAGCATGTGGCTCTATTAGTATAGGAGATACCTGAAAACATATCACACTTTTCATCATAGTGCTTTTACCAATGCATAAAATGCATGGAGAAGTCATTTCGAATGACTGGTCCTCAGTGTTGTGAGAACGATGACTGGTTAAAATTTTTCGTGGTTTCTTGTTCAGTCCATAGGCCTACATCATGTGACAAACCAGTGAGCATGTGGCTCTATTAGTATAGGAGATACCTGAAAACATATCACACTTTTCATCATAGTGCTTTTACCAATGCATAAAATGCATGGAGAAGTCATTTCGAATGACTGGTCCTCAGTGTTGTGAGAACGATGACTGGTTAAAATTTTTGGTGGTTTCTTGTTCAGTCCATAGGCCTACATCATGTGGCAAACCGGTGAGCATGTGGCTCTATTAGTATAGGAGATACCTGAAAACATATCACACTTTTCATCATAGTGCTTTTACCAATGCATAAAATGCATGGAGAAGTCATTTCGAATGACTGGTCCTCAGTGTTGTGAGAACGATGACTGGTTAAAATTTTTGGTGGTTTCTTGTTCAGTCCATAGGCCTACATCATGTGGCAAACCGGTGAGCATGTGGCTCTATTAGTATAGGAGATACCTGAAAACATATCACACTTTTCATCATAGTGCTTTTACTAATGCATAAAATGCATGGAGAAGTCATTTCGAATGACTGGTCCTCAGTGTTGTGAGAACGATGACTGGTTAAAATTTTTGGTGGTTTCTTGTTCAGTCCATAGGCCTACATCATGTGGCAAACCGGTGAGCATGTGGCTCTATTAGTATAGGAGATACCTGAAAACATATCACACTTTTCATCATAGTGCTTTTACCAATGCATAAAATGCATGGAGAAGTCATTTCGAATGACTGGTCCTCAGTGTTGTGAGAACGATGACTGGTTAAAATTTTTGGTGGTTTCTTGTTCAGTCCATAGGCCTACATCATGTGGCAAACCGGTGAGCATGTGGCTCTATTAGTATAGGAGATACCTGAAAACATATCACACTTTTCATCATAGTGCTTTTACCAATGCATAAAATGCATGGAGAAGTCATTTCGAATGACTGGTCCTCAGTGTTGTGAGAACGATGACTGGTTAAATTTTTTTGTGGTTTCTTGTTCAGTCCATAGGCCTACATCATGTGGCAAACCGGTGAGCATGTGGCTCTATTAGTATAGGAGATACCTGAAAACATATCACACTTTTCATCATAGTGCTTTTACCAATGCATAAAATGCATGGAGAAGTCATTTCGAATGACTGGTCCTCAGTGTTGTGAGAACGATGACTGGTTAAAATTTTTGGTGGTTTCTTGTTCAGTCCATAGGCCTACATCATGTGGCAAACCGGTGAGCATGTGGCTCTATTAGTATAGGAGATACCTGAAAACATATCACACTTTTCATCATAGTGCTTTTACCAATGCATAAAATGCATGGAGAAGTCATTTCGAATGACTGGTCCTCAGTGTTGTGAGAACGATGACTGGTTAAAATTTTTGGTGGTTTCTTGTTCAGTCCATAGGCCTACATCATGTGGCAAACCGGTGAGCATGTGGCTCTATTAGTATAGGAGATACCTGAAAACATATCACACTTTTCATCATAGTGCTTTTACCAATGCATAAAATGCATGGAGAAGTCATTTCGAATGACTGGTCCTCAGTGTTGTGAGAACGATGACTGGTTAAAATTTTTGGTGGTTTCTTGTTCAGTCCATAGGCCTACATCATGTGGCAAACCGGTGAGCATGTGGCTCTACCAGTATAGGAGATACCTGAAAACATATCACACTTTTCATCATAGTGCTTTTACCAATGCATAAAATGCATGGAGAAGTCATTTCGAATGACTGGTCCTCAGTGTTGTGAGAACGATGACTGGTTAACATTTTTGGTGGTTTCTTGTTCAGTCCATAGGCCTACATCATGTGGCAAACCGGTGAGCATGTGGCTCTATTAGTATAGGAGATACCTGAAAACATATCACACTTTTCATCATAGTGCTTTTACCAATGCATAAAATGCATGGAGAAGTCATTTCGAATGACTGGTCCTCAGTGTTGTGAGAACGATGACTGGTTAAAATTTTTGGTGGTTTCTTGTTCAGTCCATAGGCCTACATCATGTGGCAAACCGGTGAGCATGTGGCTCTACCAGTATAGGAGATACCTGAAAACATATCACACTTTTCATCATAGTGCTTTTACCAATGCATAAAATGCATGGAGAAGTCATTTCGAATGACTGGTCCTCAGTGTTGTGAGAACGATGACTGGTTAAAATTTTTGGTGGTTTCTTGTTCAGTCCATAGGCCTACATCATGTGGCAAACCGGTGAGCATGTGGCTCTATTAGTATTGGAGATACCTGAAAACATATCACACTTTTCATCATAGTGCTTTTACCAATGCATAAAATGCATGGAGAAGTCATTTCGAATGACTGGTCCTCAGTGTTGTGAGAACGATGACTGGTTAAAATTTTTGGTGGTTTCTTGTTCAGTCCATAGGCCTACATCATGTGGCAAACCGGTGAGCATGTGGCTCTATTAGTATAGGAGATACCTGAAAACATATCACACTTTTCATCATAGTGCTTTTACCAATGCATAAAATGCATGGAGAAGTCATTTCGAATGACTGGTCCTCAGTGTTGTGAGAACGATAACTGGTTAAAGTTTTTGGTGGTTTCTTGTTCAGTCCATAGGCCTACATCATGTGGCAAACCGGTGAGCATGTGGCTCTATTAGTATAGGAGATACCTGAAAACATATCACACTTTTCATCATAGTGCTTTTACCAATGCATAAAATGCATGGAGAAGTCATTTCGAATGACTGGTCCTCAGTGTTGTGAGAACGATGACTGGTTAAAATTTTTGGTGGTTTCTTGTTCAGTCCATAGGCCTACATCATGTGGCAAACCGGTGAGCATGTGGCTCTATTAGTATAGGAGATACCTGAAAACATATCACACTTTTCATCACAGTGCTTTTACCAATGCATAAAATGCATGGAGAAGTCATTTCGAATGACTGGTCCTCAGTGTTGTGAGAACGATGACTGGTTAAAATTTTTGGTGGTTTCTTGTTCAGTCCATAGGCCTACATCATGTGGCAAACCGGTGAGCATGTGGCTCTATTAGTATAGGAGATACCTGAAAACATATCACACTTTTCATCATAGTGCTTTTACCAATGCATAAAATGCATGGAGAAGTCATTTCGAATGACTGGTCCTCAGTGTTGTGAGAACGATGACTGGTTAAAATTTTTGGTGGTTTCTTGTTCAGTCTATAGGCCTACATCATGTGTCAAACCAGTGAGCATGTGGCTCTATTAGTATAGGAGATACCTGAAAACATATCACACTTTTCATCACAGTGCTTTTACCAATGCATAAAATGCATGGAGAAGTCATTTCGAATGACTGGTCCTCAGTGTTGTGAGAACGATAACTGGTTAAAATTTTTGGTGGTTTCTTGTTCAGTCCATAGGCCTACATCATGTGGCAAACCGGTGAGCATGTGGCTCTATTAGTATAGGAGATACCTGAAAACATATCACACTTTTCATCATAGTGCTTTTACCAATGCATAAAATGCATGGAGAAGTCATTTCGAATGACTGGTCCTCAGTGTTGTGAGAACGATGACTGGTTAAAATTTTTGGTGGTTTCTTGTTCAGTCCATAGGCCTACATCATGTGGCAAACCGGTGAGCATGTGGCTCTATTAGTATAGGAGATACCTGAAAACATATCACACTTTTCATCATAGTGCTTTTACCAATGCATAAAATGCATGGAGAAGTCATTTCGAATGACTGGTCCTCAGTGTTGTGAGAACGATAACTGGTTAAAATTTTTGGTGGTTTCTTGTTCAGTCCATAGGCCTACATCATGTGGCAAACCGGTGAGCATGTGGCTCTATTAGTATAGGAGATACCTGAAAACATATCAAACTTTTCATCATAGTGCTTTTACCAATGCATAAAATGCATGGAGAAGTCATTTCGAATGACTGGTCCTCAGTGTTGTGAGAACGATGACTGGTTAAAATTTTTGGTGGTTTCTTGTTCAGTCCATAGGCCTACATCATGTGGCAAACCGGTGAGCATGTGGCTCTATTAGTATAGGAGATACCTGAAAACATATCACACTTTTCATCACAGTGCTTTTACCAATGCATAAAATGCATGGAGAAGTCATTTCGAATGACTGGTCCTCAGTGCTGTGAGAACGATGACTGGTTAAAATTTTTGGTGGTTTCTTGTTCAGTCCATAGGCCTACATCATGTGGCAAACCGGTGAGCATGTGGCTCTATTAGTATAGGAGATACCTGAAAACATATCACACTTTTCATCATAGTGCTTTTACCAATGCATAAAATGCATGGAGAAGTCATTTCGAATGACTGGTCCTCAGTGTTGTGAGAACGATGACTGGTTAAAATTTTTGGTGGTTTCTTGTTCAGTCTATAGGCCTACATCATGTGTCAAACCAGTGAGCATGTGGCTCTATTAGTATAGGAGATACCTGAAAACATATCACACTTTTCATCATAGTGCTTTTACCAATGCATAAAATGCATGGAGAAGTCATTTCGAATGACTGGTCCTCAGTGTTGTGAGAACGATGACTGGTTAAAATTTTTGGTGGTTTCTTGTTCAGTCTATAGGCCTACATCATGTGTCAAACCAGTGAGCATGTGGCTCTATTAGTATAGGAGATACCTGAAAACATATCACACTTTTCATCATAGTGCTTTTACCAATGCATAAAATGCATGGAGAAGTCATTTCGAATGACTGGTCCTCAGTGTTGTGAGAATGATGATTTGTTAAAATTTTTGGTGGTTTCTTGTTCAGTCCATAGGCCTACATCATGTGGCAAACCGGTGAGCATGTGGCTCTATTAGTATAGGAGATACCTGAAAACATATCACACTTTTCATCATATTGCTTTTACCAATGCATAAAATGCATGGAGAAGTCATTTCGAATGACTGGTCCTCAGTGTTGTGAGAACGATGACTGGTTAAAATTTTTGGTGGTTTCTTGTTCAGTCCATAGGCCTACATCATGTGGCAAACCGGTGAGCATGTGGCTCTATTAGTATAGGAGATACCTGAAAACATATCACACTTTTCATCATAGTGCTTTTACCAATGCATAAAATGCATGGAGAAGTCATTTCGAATGACTGGTCCTCAGTGTTGTGAGAACGATGACTGGTTAAAATTTTTGGTGGTTTCTTGTTCAGTCCATAGGCCTACATCATGTGGCAAACCGGTGAGCATGTGGCTCTATTAGTATAGGAGATACCTGAAAACATATCACACTTTTCATCATAGTGCTTTTACCAATGCATAAAATGCATGGAGAAGTCATTTCGAATGACTGGTCCTCAGTGTTGTGAGAACGATGACTGGTTAAAATTTTTGGTGGTTTCTTGTTCAGTCCATAGGCCTACATCATGTGGCAAACCGGTGAGCATGTGGCTCTATTAGTATAGGAGATACCTGAAAACATATCACACTTTTCATCATAGTGCTTTTACCAATGCATAAAATGCATGGAGAAGTCATTTCGAATGACTGGTCCTCAGTGTTGTGAGAACGATGACTGGTTAAAATTTTTGGTGGTTTCTTGTTCAGTCCATAGGCCTACATCATGTGGCAAACCGGTGAGCATGTGGCTCTATTAGTATAGGAGATACCTGAAAACATATCACACTTTTCATCATAGTGCTTTTACCAATGCATAAAATGCATGGAGAAGTCATTTCGAATGACTGGTCCTCAGTGTTGTGAGAACGATGACTGGTTAAAATTTTTGGTGGTTTCTTGTTCAGTCCATAGGCCTACATCATGTGGCAAACCGGTGAGCATGTGGCTCTATTAGTATAGGAGATACCTGAAAACATATCACACTTTTCATCATAGTGCTTTTACCAATGCATAAAATGCATGGAGAAGTCATTTCGAATGACTGGTCCTCAGTGTTGTGAGAACGATGACTGGTTAAAATTTTTGGTGGTTTCTTGTTCAGTCCATAGGCCTACATCATGTGGCAAACCGGTGAGCATGTGGCTCTATTAGTATAGGAGATACCTGAAAACATATCACACTTTTCATCATAGTGCTTTTACCAATGCATAAAATGCATGGAGAAGTCATTTCGAATGACTGGTCCTCAGTGTTGTGAGAACGATGACTGGTTAAAATTTTTGGTGGTTTCTTGTTCAGTCCATAGGCCTACATCATGTGGCAAACCGGTGAGCATGTGGCTCTATTAGTATAGGAGATACCTGAAAACATATCACACTTTTCATCATAGTGCTTTTACCAATGCATAAAATGCATGGAGAAGTCATTTCGAATGACTGGTCCTCAGTGTTGTGAGAACGATAACTGGTTAAAATTTTTGGTGGTTTCTTGTTCAGTCCATAGGCCTACATCATGTGGCAAACCGGTGAGCATGTGGCTCTATTAGTATAGGAGATACCTGAAAACATATCACACTTTTCATCATAGTGCTTTTACCAATGCATAAAATGCATGGAGAAGTCATTTCGAATGACTGGTCCTCAGTGTTGTGAGAACGATGACTGGTTAAAATTTTTGGTGGTTTCTTGTTCAGTCCATAGGCCTACATCATGTGGCAAACCGGTGAGCATGTGGCTCTATTAGTATAGGAGATACCTGAAAACATATCACACTTTTCATCATAGTGCTTTTACCAATGCATAAAATGCATGGAGAAGTCATTTCGAATGACTGGTCCTCAGTGTTGTGAGAACGATAACTGGTTAAAATTTTTGGTGGTTTCTTGTTCAGTCCATAGGCCTACATCATGTGGCAAACCGGTGAGCATGTGGCTCTATTAGTATAGGAGATACCTGAAAACATATCACACTTTTCATCATAGTGCTTTTACCAATGCATAAAATGCATGGAGAAGTCATTTCGAATGACTGGTCCTCAGTGTTGTGAGAACGATGACTGGTTAAAATTTTTGGTGGTTTCTTGTTCAGTCCATAGGCCTACATCATGTGGCAAACCGGTGAGCATGTGGCTCTATTAGTATAGGAGATACCTGAAAACATATCACACTTTTCATCACAGTGCTTTTACCAATGCATAAAATGCATGGAGAAGTCATTTCGAATGACTGGTCCTCAGTGTTGTGAGAACGATGACTGGTTAAAATTTTTGGTGGTTTCTTGTTCAGTCCATAGGCCTACATCATGTGGCAAACCGGTGAGCATGTGGCTCTATTAGTATAGGAGATACCTGAAAACATATCACACTTTTCATCATAGTGCTTTTACCAATGCATAAAATGCATGGAGAAGTCATTTCGAATGACTGGTCCTCAGTGTTGTGAGAACGATGACTGGTTAAAATTTTTGGTGGTTTCTTGTTCAGTCTATAGGCCTACATCATGTGTCAAACCAGTGAGCATGTGGCTCTATTAGTATAGGAGATACCTGAAAACATATCACACTTTTCATCATAGTGCTTTTACCAATGTATAAAATGCATGGAGAAGTCATTTCGAATGACTGGTCCTCAGTGTTGTGAGAACGATAACTGGTTAAAATTTTTGGTGGTTTCTTGTTCAGTCCATAGGCCTACATCATGTGGCAAACCGGTGAGCATGTGGCTCTATTAGTATAGGAGATACCTGAAAACATATCACACTTTTCATCATAGTGCTTTTACCAATGCATAAAATGCATGGAGAAGTCATTTCGAATGACTGGTCCTCAGTGTTGTGAGAACGATGACTGGTTAAAATTTTTGGTGGTTTCTTGTTCAGTCCATAGGCCTACATCATGTGGCAAACCGGTGAGCATGTGGCTCTATTAGTATAGGAGATACCTGAAAACATATCACACTTTTCATCATAGTGCTTTTACCAATGCATAAAATGCATGGAGAAGTCATTTCGAATGACTGGTCCTCAGTGTTGTGAGAACGATGACTGGTTAAAATTTTTGGTGGTTTCTTGTTCAGTCTATAGGCCTACATCATGTGTCAAACCAGTGAGCATGTGGCTCTATTAGTATAGGAGATACCTGAAAACATATCACACTTTTCATCATAGTGCTTTTACCAATGCATAAAATGCATGGAGAAGTCATTTCGAATGACTGGTCCTCAGTGTTGTGAGAACGATAACTGGTTAAAATTTTTGGTGGTTTCTTGTTCAGTCCATAGGCCTACATCATGTGGCAAACCGGTGAGCATGTGGCTCTATTAGTATAGGAGATACCTGAAAACATATCACACTTTTCATCATAGTGCTTTTACCAATGCATAAAATGCATGGAGAAGTCATTTCGAATGACTGGTCCTCAGTGTTGTGAGAACGATGACTGGTTAAAATTTTTGGTGGTTTCTTGTTCAGTCTATAGGCCTACATCATGTGTCAAACCAGTGAGCATGTGGCTCTATTAGTATAGGAGATACCTGAAAACATATCACACTTTTCATCATAGTGCTTTTACCAATGCATAAAATGCATGGAGAAGTCATTTCGAATGACTGGTCCTCAGTGTTGTGAGAACGATAACTGGTTAAAATTTTTGGTGGTTTCTTGTTCAGTCCATAGGCCTACATCATGTGGCAAACCGGTGAGCATGTGGCTCTATTAGTATAGGAGATACCTGAAAACATATCACACTTTTCATCATAGTGCTTTTACCAATGCATAAAATGCATGGAGAAGTCATTTCGAATGACTGGTCCTCAGTGTTGTGAGAACGATGACTGGTTAAAATTTTTGGTGGTTTCTTGTTCAGTCCATAGGCCTACATCATGTGGCAAACCGGTGAGCATGTGGCTCTATTAGTATAGGAGATACCTGAAAACATATCACACTTTTCATCACAGTGCTTTTACCAATGCATAAAATGCATGGAGAAGTCATTTCGAATGACTGGTCCTCAGTGTTGTGAGAACGATGACTGGTTAAAATTTTTGGTGGTTTCTTGTTCAGTCCATAGGCCTACATCATGTGGCAAACCGGTGAGCATGTGGCTCTATTAGTATAGGAGATACCTGAAAACATATCACACTTTTCATCATAGTGCTTTTACCAATGCATAAAATGCATGGAGAAGTCATTTCGAATGACTGGTCCTCAGTGTTGTGAGAACGATGACTGGTTAAAATTTTTGGTGGTTTCTTGTTCAGTCTATAGGCCTACATCATGTGTCAAACCAGTGAGCATGTGGCTCTATTAGTATAGGAGATACCTGAAAACATATCACACTTTTCATCATAGTGCTTTTACCAATGCATAAAATGCATGGAGAAGTCATTTCGAATGACTGGTCCTCAGTGTTGTGAGAACGATAACTGGTTAAAATTTTTGGTGGTTTCTTGTTCAGTCCATAGGCCTACATCATGTGGCAAACCGGTGAGCATGTGGCTCTATTAGTATAGGAGATACCTGAAAACATATCACACTTTTCATCATAGTGCTTTTACCAATGCATAAAATGCATGGAGAAGTCATTTCGAATGACTGGTCCTCAGTGTTGTGAGAACGATGACTGGTAAAAATTTTTGGTGGTTTCTTGTTCAGTCCATAGGCCTACATCATGTGGCAAACCGGTGAGCATGTGGCTCTATTAGTATAGGAGATACCTGAAAACATATCACACTTTTCATCATAGTGCTTTTACCAATGCATAAAATGCATGGAGAAGTCATTTCGAATGACTGGTCCTCAGTGTTGTGAGAACGATAACTGGTTAAAATTTTTGGTGGTTTCTTGTTCAGTCCATAGGCCTACATCATGTGGCAAACCGGTGAGCATGTGGCTCTATTAGTATAGGAGATACCTGAAAACATATCAAACTTTTCATCATAGTGCTTTTACCAATGCATAAAATGCATGGAGAAGTCATTTCGAATGACTGGTCCTCAGTGTTGTGAGAACGATGACTGGTTAAAATTTTTGGTGGTTTCTTGTTCAGTCCATAGGCCTACATCATGTGGCAAACCGGTGAGCATGTGGCTCTATTAGTATAGGAGATACCTGAAAACATATCACACTTTTCATCACAGTGCTTTTACCAATGCATAAAATGCATGGAGAAGTCATTTCGAATGACTGGTCCTCAGTGCTGTGAGAACGATGACTGGTTAAAATTTTTGGTGGTTTCTTGTTCAGTCCATAGGCCTACATCATGTGGCAAACCGGTGAGCATGTGGCTCTATTAGTATAGGAGATACCTGAAAACATATCACACTTTTC
>NW_027194621.1:10000-17500 GCF_032444005.1 Ranitomeya imitator
GGAGAGACCCCTCCAAAGCCAAGAGGCCCTCCTCGCACCCAGCCTCCCAAACTCCAAAGAACGCACCTTACCCAGGTCACCCAAGATGTTACTAACCACCTCATCCCGAGGGAGGATTTTCTGCTGGGTAGAAACTAGACACCGTGCATTCCAGATGTAGAATCTAACAACTACACTAACTAGAAATAAAGTGCCCCGATCTCGGCCACCAAGGGATCTGAATGCCCCATAAGCCCACTCCGGATAAGAGAGGGACGCCAGCCGAGGCCAGCCTATGGAAGCACCCACCCGGTTATAAACCCCTGCATTAAAGGGACACTGAAGGAGGAAGTGCTCCATGCTTTCCAGCACGTCGCCACACTCTTCACGGGGACAACCCCGATCATCAGAGTTCCTGTACTTCAGATTGTCCCTCACATACAGCCTCCCGTGGAAGCAGCGCCAGGCCAAGTCCCAAAACTTCGAGGGGATCCGTGAAGAATTTAACAACCCGAGCCCCCCCTCCAGATCCCGGCCTGGGCAATCTCTGAGCACCAGGGGCTTCTGGAAATGGGTCAACAGGACCTTACTGTCAAGGGATTTCCTCGACATGGCCCTGATTTCCCACATTCCCAGACCCCACCGGCGGATCACCTTCAGAGCCGGGGTAGCATAAGCCGGGAGATGTCCATGCGGTGTGCGTAGGTCCTTCACCTGCCCTCCTGTCTCCCATTCCTGGAAGAAAGGCCGAAACCATCCCCTGCAGGAGAATACCCACGGAGGAGCCCTCTCTGTCCAGAGGTTGGCAATGTTGGTCTTAAGAAAGGTGTTCACTAAGAACACCACTGGGTTGACCATACCCAACCCACCTAGTCTCCTCGTGCGGTACGTGACCTCCCTCTTGATTAGGTTAAGCCTGTTCCCCCATAACAGTTGGAAGAACAGGCTATAGACCCGCGTCCAGAGAGATTCCGGCAAGATGCAGACGCTGCCCAAGTAAATTAACAAAGGAAGCAAATAACCCTTGGCCAAGCTGACCCTTTCCCTTAGGGTTAAAGACCAACCCTTCCATTGGTCCACCTTCTGGGCGGCAATCTTGAGCCTGCCTTCCCAATTTCGATGGGGATAGTCCCCTGGGCCAAAATTGATGCCTAAGATCTTAGCGGAGGACTGGGGCCCTGGAAGGGTGTCCGGGAGATCAAAACTTGGATCTCCCCCTCCCAGCCAGAGACTCTCACACTTTTCCCGGTTGATCATGGACCCGGAAGCCTCCGAGTAGCGCACGACCTCAGACATGACCCAATCCGCCTCCTCTCTCGAGGACACAAAAAGGGAGACGTCATCGGCGTACGCCACCACCCTCAGAGCGGCCCCCGGCTCCGCCTGGTCCATCCCGACTCCCACCAACGGTCCACGATCTACCCTCCTTAAGAAGGGATCGATCGCGAACACGTATAAAAGTGGGCTCAGAGGACAGCCCTGACGGACCCCAGAGCTCACCTCAAAAGGGTGACCAACCCAACCGTTCACGAGCGGGAAAGTCTCAGCCCCCTCATACAAGGTCTTTAACCAATTGACAAACCTCCCCGGCAGACCATACCTCAGAAGGACAGACCAGAGGTACTCATGGTTAACCCGGTCAAAAGCCTTTGCCTGGTCTAAGGACAACAAGTACCCCTTCCAGCGACCCGCAATGCCCTGCTCCACTGCCTCTCGGACACCGAGCACAGCACTAAAAGTACTGCGGCCTGGAACAGAACAATGCTGAGCCCCCGAAAGGAGCCGGGGTGCAAACTTCACCAGCCGATTAAACAACACCTTTGCCAGAATCTTTCGGTCCGTATCAAGAAGCGCTATGGGACGCCAATTCTCGATACGGGACGGGTCCTTACCCTTTGACAGGATAATCAAGGCGGACTTCCTCATTGAACTGGGAAGAGCACCCGAGGAGAGGCACTCATTAAACACCTCAGTCAAGAGGGGGACCAAGGAGTCCCTAAAAGTCTTGTAAAACTCGGATGTTAAGCCATCCGGACCTGGCGATTTCTTGGGCCGGAGCCCATCAATGGCCAGTCTCACTTCCTCTTCCCTGATTACCTCTGCCAAAACGTGAAGAGAGGGGTCATCCCCTGGCTCAGGAACGGTTTCGGCCAGGAAAGCCGACATCTCATCTCGATCCAGATCCCTCCTTCTCAAGAGGCGTGAGTAAAAGGACCTGACCACCTCCAGGATCCCTGATTTGGATCTGTTCAGGGAACCCGTACTATCGATCAGTCCTGTCACCACCTTACAACTCACTGACATCTTACAGTTTCTGTAAGGGTCGGGCGAGCGGTACTTCCCGAAATCCCTCTCAAAAACCAAAGATGCGTGCCTATCATACTGACACCCCTTGAGCAAAGATTTCACTCTGGAGATTTCCTCTCGGTCACCTCCAGTCGAGACGAGCTGCTCGAGTTTCCTCCTCAGGCCTTGATACAAGCGGTGCCTGTTCAGACTTCTGAGGCTCGAGAGCTGACGGAAGAACCCCGCCACCCTTTTCTTGAAGATCTCCCACCACTCAGACTTAGTGCTACAGAGATCCAAAAGCGGTACCTGGCTCTGAAGAAAGGCCTCAAACGATTGTCTCACCTCCGCTTCTTCCAGAAGGGATGAATTCAGCTTCCACAGCCCTCTTCCCATCCGGGGTGTCTCTGTAACATTCAGAGAAAAGAAAATTAAACAGTGATCGGAGAACTCCACCTCCACGGCGGACACTGCAGAAAAGATGGCGTCCTCCTTCAAAAAAAACCTGTCTATCCTAGACCTACTGCTACCCCTATGAAAGGTGAAACCCCCGTGACCTGGGGTGTGCCGAATGTGGACATCCACCAGGCGAGCTTCACTAGCTAAACTATTTAAGGCTATGCTATCATAAGCCAGGCGGCCTCCGGGACCTCCCCTATCACGGGATCTCGTAATGGTGTTGAAATCCCCACCGAAGACCACCTGCCGGCTCGTAAAAAGAAAGGGCTTGATCTTCATAAAGAGACATTTACGGTCCCACTTAGACTGTGGGCCATAGATGTTTATGAGCCGAAGCTCCTGTCCCCTCATGAAGACGTCTAAGACCAGGCACCTCCCCATTTCTATCTCAATAACCCGTCGGCATTCCACCTCAGCGGTCTTAAAAAGGACCGCCACCCCGCTATACGGCTCGGCCGCAAGAGACCAGTATGAGGGCCCACACCTCCACTCCTTTTTTGCCTTGTGGATGACCCCCATGTCCGTTAGTCTGGTCTCCTGCAAAAACAAAATTTCAGCCTCAATTCGGGTGAAAAAATCAAAGGCCGCAAATCTAGCCGCATCAGACTTAATGCTGGCGACATTAATCGACGCCAGAGTCAACGGGGTGAGTTCAGCCATCATGGGTGATTGAGTTAGACAGCCTTCTTTTTCCCCACCCCATCCCCTTTACCTTTACCTTGCCCCCCCGAAGAAGGGACTGGGTCAGACGTGGCCTTCCTCTTTAAAGAGGATGAGGTATCCATTTCGTTTTTGGTGTCTTCGCCTCTAGGTTCCGGGTCAGTCCCCCCCCCAGAGGAAACAACGTCCTCCGGAGGACAGACCGCGCCGCCCCCCGAAAGCCCCTCAGGCGCCGCCCCCGGCCCCTCACCCCCGACCTCCGGCTCCGCAGAGTCGTCGAGGGCTTGGAACCGGTTGGAGAGGGCAATCAGAGGGGAGCCGGTGAGCCCTTCCGTTGGCACATCTACAGTCAGGGGAGGGGGCGAAGGACCAGAAGGCTTAGCAACCCTCTTTTTCTTCTTCCCCCTTTTTTTGGTACGATTTTTCACACCCTGCTTTGCTGTCGGCTGATCCGTGACCTCCTCATCCACACTTTCATACTGGGAGGAGTTGTCGGAGTCAGCCCTGTTATCCTCCCTCTCCATCCTCCTGATCTCCTCGCACACCTCCGCCTCCCCCGGGGCCTCAGCGACAACAGCCGATGCCTCAGAGGGGGGAGCAGACATTACCCCAGTTGCCTGAGGCTCTCCCTGCCCCCCACCCCCGCGGCGCCTTTCCTGCCTCCTTTGGTAGGCAGGATTCCGGGCTCTGTCTCTCCTCACCGACCCCTCAGCCCCTCCCCCGCCGCCACCACCTACCACGGCAGAGGTTGAACCGCCAGAGGTTACCCCCTCACGGCCTCCCCCCACCCGGCCAGCAGCAGAGTTGGAGAAAGAGCGAGGGCAGCGGCTGTACGGGTGACCCAGATCACCACACAGGTTACACCGAATATCCTTACAGGATGCAGCGAGATGGCCTACCCCGCCACACAAGGCACATTTCTGCACCTTGCAGCTTGCGCTGAAGTGGCGGGGATCACCGCACCTGTGACAGACCTTCGGCTGCCCCTGGTAGAAGATCAGGATCCGGTCCCTTCCAATGAACGCAGAGGAAGGGATGTGGGTGACAGTACCTCCTGAGACCTTCAATTTCATCATGAAGGTCCAGCCCCCTGACCAAATGCCATATTCGTCCAGATTTTTTTTTGGGACGTCCGTGACTTCCCCATACCGGGAAAGCCACGTCAGAATATCAACACCAGAAAGTGACTCGTTACATGTCACCACGGTCACTTTCTTCACACCATTTTGGCGAGACACCGCTTGTACAGCGAAATCTCGCCAGCCGGGCGCCTCCTTCGCCAGCTCGTAATTCGACCAGAAGAGCTCAAGCCCCTCCGGCCGTACGAAACTGACGTCAAAGAAGAGGGTGGCTGCAAGATGAATCAGGGCAAAGATGTCAGTCACCCCAAAGCCCATCTCCAGAAGGAGCTCCACCACCCTACTCCTGGGTGGGCAAGCTTCACTGCCCCTCCAGCGGAGACGGACTACATTCCTCCTCGCCACCCCCTGCCCGGCTGTCGGGAGGGACCATACGGTTTCCCCCTCCCTTCTATCTTGGAAGGCGGCCAGGCCATGTCTCTCCAGCCAGAAAGACAGATCCACCTCTCTTCCCTCTACCAAGATCGACCGCTCTCCGTTTTTTAGGGCTTCCAGAAAACGGCGCTGAAAACCGCCGTCCCCGGAACCCAGAGGCGAGGAGACCCCCTGAGCCCCCCGTGAACCCCCTGGAGCCCCAGCCACCACCCTCGCAAAAGAAAGGGGGAGGGGAGCGACTGAGGGGGCAGATGGGCCAGCCTCCCCACCACCCCCCGCACCGCCATCCACACCATTCACACCTACCACACTCGTGACACCACTCATACCCTCCCCCACATCCATACCGTCATTCATCTCCACACTCGCCACGGCCACATTCATCCCAGTATCATTTTTATTAATAATCAGATGTTTGCTTTTTTCCCTAACCTTCCTTCCTGCTGGGGGTTCCTGCCGCACACTTCCTGTCGTCCCCAGGGGTGCTGCTGCCCCTTTAAGGCCCGCAGAGCAGTGCTCAGCAATCACACCACCCTGCCTGAGCCCAGGAGCAGCATCACCTCCTGAGTGCTCTGCGGCAGCCACTTTTTTTACTTTATTACTACTTGGAGCAGGGCCGGACTCTGCCACCGGACCCTGCTCCATACCGGGACCACAGTCAGGACTTTTATCTTCAGGCACCGGAGCCCCCGCACCACCAGATGATGGTAAGTGGGCAGGGGACTCCGGCACCCCTTTGCCGGCTTTAGCTACCGCAGTGTTATTGTATTTTCGAGTGGGCGGAGCCACTCGCGGCGGACCCGCCGAGGCCACGCCCCCCCCGCCGCCCGCGATCGCAGCGGGGGGTCCCGTGACCACCGAGGCTGTGCCCCCCCCGCCGGCCGCAACTACAGCGGCGGGTGGGACAGCAGCCGAGGAGGGCACACCCCCCCCGCATGCCACAACCACAGTGGGCCGGGCAACACTCGGGGAGGCCACGCCCCCCTCACGGGCCCCAGACACACGCATGGAGGGGACGATCGGGGCCGCAGCTGGGGAAGCCACGCCCCCCGACGCCACCCGCACCGGAGACCCCGGGGTACCCCCAAGGCCCCCCACGGCACTGACGCCCAGGGGCATAGCCCCCGCACCAGCCGCTACCACCGCCGACCCCTTTAGCACAGGCCACTCCCCCTCGGCGTCCAGCGGCGGCGGGGGGGTCCCCGGCACAGACCCATCACTGGCTCTGCGCACAGGGGTCCCCGACCCAGCCACGGACACCGCCAGGGGAGCGACCAGCACTTTGCACTGTGCCTTACACGCGCCCTTTCCCGGTCTCCGGGTCCCCGAAAAAGATCCAGCCTTACGAGCGGATCCGCATGTGGGGGACCCGGACACCCCAGCTCTCGCCGCCGGAGATGCGGCCCCGGCTGCCTGCACACCAGGTGCTGGGCCAGCCCCCCCTGCCACAGGGGACTTGGCCCGAACATCTCCACCACCACGACTATTACCGCCGGCTCCGCCGGCACCGCACTCCATATCACTGCCCGAATCAGAACTACCACCACCAGGCATGGCACTCCGATCCGGGCAGACTTTTCTCTCCCCGCTCCCTCGCTGCGGACCCACAACAGGGCCCGAGCCGGGGTGGGTAGCGGGTTCCGTACAACGGGACAGGGGAGCCCCGGGAAGGGGGACGTAGACATACTTATCTACCACGGATACTTTCGCCTTCTTCCGTTTTTTCCCCCTCCCGGTTGCCCCATCCTCGCAGATCTCGTCCCCAAACAACAGCTCGCCAAACCGTGCTGGGGACTCGATCTGCCGCACTTGCTGCAGGATGAGGCAGCCCCCCTCACTGCTGGTACCGCCACCATCCTCCCCCTCGCTCCCGCTTTCCTCCGAATTACTGGAGTCCGACGGGAGGGCCACTTGCTCAGGGGCTATCCCGCTATACGATACCTGGGTGGTGTTACTCCCCAGGCCTTCAGGTGGATATGGCGCAGATGGGCCGCCATCTTCCTCCTCCTCCTCCTCTTCCTCCACCTGGCAGGGGTCTCCTGACCCCTCAGGAGACCCACCGGTCATGGCCCTAAACCGGTCGTCATTTCGTAGCTTCTCCCCAAAGGGGCCGCTCCCCGCCAGAATCTCCATTCTCCGACTTTCCAGCGAGGCTATGGACCCCCTCAGCCTCCTCAACGTGGCGTTGACCTCTGTTCTCTTTGAGGCAGGGAGCTTGCACTTAGCAGATGCCTTGGCTCCCTCCAACTCCCCCCGGAGTATCCTTAGCTGTTTGGCGGCCTCCCCGTACTCGTGGAGGTGCGCGTGTATTCGGGAGCCAAAGGTGGTTGATGGCTCCCCAGCCGCCCTAGAGCCCCATATCAGGGGGCTCGCCGCCGCACCTCCACCGGCCGCCTCTCCTCCTCCGGGAGGAGGAACCGCCACGTCCTCGGCCTTAGGGGTCCTTGTCTTCTGGGGCTTGCGGCCCCCCGAGTTTTTGCCACTTTTACCCATGGCTTTTGGTCCTGGGACTGGCTAGATGGTACACGGGGCTTCTTGGTGGTATGCAAGGCCTCCCACCCCCAGCCGGCTTGCACCGGGGGGTGGGAGCCAGGGGCTCAGC
>NW_027194621.1:20000-26316 GCF_032444005.1 Ranitomeya imitator
AGAAACCCCACCCGCTGCCATCCTTCCCCTCGGGGAGACGGGGAAGAAACATGCCCGATAGTCCTGGAGGTCCCTCTCCGACACGCTACGGGCGCCCTCGAGACGGAATCCGGGTCACAGTGCGATTCTCTCATAGGTCTCCCCGGTGGCGTGGAAGCGGGAGACATCCGACACAGAGAAACGCCAAGCCTGCTCTGAGGGGACCGAGTCAGGGGGTGCAATCCGCCCTCCTGGAGCCCTCCTCGGGACGAAGACTCCAGATCTGCCTCCCTTCTGACATCCGTCACCCTCGGAGAACCAGAACACGCTTGGGGAGGGTCCGTTCAGGCTCAGGCGACCCGGGAAACGCGTCTCTGACTTGGGGCAGACGACCGGCAAGAGTCCCCCTGGAGCCGCGGAAGCCTGGTGTCGACGCGAGGGCGGACTTCCATGCAAACAGGGGGGTACTCGCCAAACCGCCTACCCGACTTGAGGAACCACGAAAACATCGGAAATCAGTCGGGCCCGAGAGGTACCCCTCTCTCCTATATCCTGCAGCTGGTGTGCAAAAGTGGGTATTTGCATGGCGAAACACCGACCCACACTTTAAGGGAGCGAAGCCGAAAAGTGTCCGACTTCCTGGAGCTGTGCGGCGGATCCGGCGGCCAGAAATTCCTCATTCCGGTTCTATTTTTTTTTTTTTCGATTTTGCGAAATTTGGCGGCCAGGCGGCGTAGCTGGGGCCTGGACTAGCCCGAAACACCTGGAGCCGGCGAGCGGAACGAATTTCCCAACGTTCTGCGGCTCCCGGAAGCCAAAAACGCATCGCCGAAAAATTTCAAAGTCCCAAGGACTCGTTCTTGAAAATCGATCCGGGGGCCATGGAAGTGTCCTCGGTACAGCTTCAGAGCTTTCCCCCCGCCTGGAAGTCTGAAAGTTCTATGTTTGTTCTAAGTGGAAAATCGCGTTTTTTTCAGTGTTCCACCCATCAGACCCAAACTTTGCCCACGCTTAGGTCTCTGTCTCGGGGTGCTTTACAACATATTGACGCCCCTTTAGGGTGGAAGTAGGGGAAAGGGGTCATTTTTCACAAAATCGGAAATTTCTCAAAATATTTCTAAGTGTCAAGGACACTTTTGGAAAATCTTCCCCAGGCTCCTGGAAGCCTCCTCGGTACGCCTACTGCGGTTTCTCCCTGCCTGGAAGTCTGACACTTGTCTGAAATTTTTAGCGCATGAAAACGCGGTTTTTCACCCAAAATTCGACTTTGCGCCCGTGACTCGCAAACTTCACCCACATTTAGGCGACTGTCCTGGGGTACCTCACAACATATTGACGCCCCCCTGGCGTGGAAGTAGGGGAAACGTGTCAATTTTCACAAAATCGTGATTTTCTGAAAATATTTCTAAGTGTCAAGGACACTTTTGGATAATCTTCCCCAGGCTCCTGGAAGCCTCCTCGGTACGCCTCCTGCGGTTTCCCCCTGCCTGGAAGTCTGACACTTGTCTGAAATTTTTAGCGCATGAAAATGCGGTTTTTCACCCAAAATTCGACTTTGCGCCCGTGACTCGCAAACTTCACCCACATTTAGGCGACTGTCCTGGGGTACCTCACAACATATTGACGCCCCCCTGGCGTGGAAGTAGGGGAAACGTGTCAATTTTCACAAAATCGTGATTTTCTGAAAATATTTCTAAGTGTCAAGGACACTTTTGGAAAATCTTCCCCAGGCTCCTGGAAGCCTCCTCGGTACGCCTCCTGCGGTTTCTCCCTGCCTGGAAGTCTGACACTTGTCTGAAATTTTTAAAGTATGAAAATGCGGTTTTTCACCCAAAATTCGACTTTGCGCCCATGACTCGCAAACTTCACCCACATTTGGGCGACTGTCCTGGGGTACCTCACAACATATTGACGCCCCCCTGGCGTGGAAGTAGGGGAAACGTGTCAATTTTCACAAAATCGTGATTTTTTCAAAATATTTCTAAGTGTCAAGGACACTTTTGGATAATCTTCCCCAGGCTCCTGGAAGCCTCCTCGGTACGCCTCCTGCGGTTTCCCCCTGCCTGGAAGTCTGACACTTGTCTGAAATTTTTAGCGCATGAAAATGCGGTTTTTCACCCAAAATTCGACTTTGCGCCCGTGACTCGCAAACTTCACCCACATTTAGGCGACTGTCCTGGGGTACCTCACAACATATTGACGCCCCCCTGGCGTGGAAGTAGGGGAAACGTGTCAATTTTCACAAAATCGTGATTTTCTGAAAATATTTCTAAGTGTCAAGGACACTTTTGGATAATCTTCCCCAGGCTCCTGGAAGCCTCCTCGGTACGCCTCCTGCGGTTTCCCCCTGCCTGGAAGTCTGACACTTGTCTGAAATTTTTAGCGCATGAAAACGCGGTTTTTCACCCAAAATTCGACTTTGCGCCCGTGACTCGCAAACTTCACCCACATTTAGGCGACTGTCCTGGGGTACCTCACAACATATTGACGCCCCCCTGGCGTGGAAGTAGGGGAAACGTGTCAATTTTCACAAAATCGTGATTTTCTGAAAATATTTCTAAGTGTCAAGGACACTTTTGGATAATCTTCCCCAGGCTCCTGGAAGCCTCCTCGGTACGCCTCCTGCGGTTTCCCCCTGCCTGGAAGTCTGACACTTGTCTGAAATTTTTAGCGCATGAAAACGCGGTTTTTCACCCAAAATTCGACTTTGCGCCCGTGACTCGCAAACTTCACCCACATTTAGGCGACTGTCCTGGGGTACCTCACAACATATTGACGCCCCCCTGGCGTGGAAGTAGGGGAAACGTGTCAATTTTCACAAAATCGTGATTTTCTGAAAATATTTCTAAGTGTCAAGGACACTTTTGGAAAATCTTCCCCAGGCTCCTGGAAGCCTCCTCGGTACGCCTCCTGCGGTTTCCCCCTGCCTGGAAGTCTGACACTTGTCTGAAATTTTTAGCGCATGAAAACGCGGTTTTTCACCCAAAATTCGACTTTGCGCCCGTGACTCGCAAACTTCACCCACATTTAGGCGACTGTCCTGGGGTACCTCACAACATATTGACGCCCCCCTGGCGTGGAAGTAGGGGAAACGTGTCAATTTTCACAAAATCGTGATTTTCTGAAAATATTTCTAAGTGTCAAGGACACTTTTGGAAAATCTTCCCCAGGCTCCTGGAAGCCTCCTCGGTACGCCTCCTGCGGTTTCTCCCTGCCTGGAAGTCTGACACTTGTCTGAAATTTTTAGAGTATGAAAACGCGGTTTTTCACCCAAAATTCGACTTTGCGCCCATGACTCGCAAACTTCACCCACATTTGGGCGACTGTCCTGGGGTACCTCACAACATATTGACGCCCCCCTGGCGTGGAAGTAGGGGAAACGTGTCAATTTTCACAAAATCGTGATTTTTTCAAAATATTTCTAAGTGTCAAGGACACTTTTGGAAAATCTTCCCCAGGCTCCTGGAAGCCTCCTCAGTACGCCTCCTGCGGTTTCTCCCTGCCTGGAAGTCTGACACTTGTCTGAAATTTTTAGAGTATGAAAACGCGGTTTTTCACCCAAAATTCGACTTTGCGCCCGTGACTCGCAAACTTCACCCACATTTAGGCGACTGTCCTGGGGTACCTCACAACATATTGACGCCCCCCTGGCGTGGAAGTAGGGGAAACGTGTCAATTTTCACAAAATCGTGATTTTCTGAAAATATTTCTAAGTGTCAAGGACACTTTTGGAAAATCTTCCCCAGGCTCCTGGAAGCCTCCTCGGTACGCCTCCTGCGGTTTCTCCCTGCCTGGAAGTCTGACACTTGTCTGAAATTTTTAGAGTATGAAAACGCGGTTTTTCACCCAAAATTCGACTTTGCGCCCATGACTCGCAAACTTCACCCACATTTGGGCGACTGTCCTGGGGTACCTCACAACATATTGACGCCCCCCTGGCGTGGAAGTAGGGGAAACGTGTCAATTTTCACAAAATCGTGATTTTTTCAAAATATTTCTAAGTGTCAAGGACACTTTTGGAAAATCTTCCCCAGGCTCCTGGAAGCCTCCTCGGTACGCCTCCTGCGGTTTCTCCCTGCCTGGAAGTCTGACACTTGTCTGAAATTTTTAGAGTATGAAAACGCGGTTTTTCACCCAAAATTCGACTTTGCGCCCATGACCCGCAAACTTCACCCACATTTGGGCGACTGTCCTGGGGTACCTCACAACATATTGACGCCCCCCTGGCGTGGAAGTAGGGGAAACGTGTCAATTTTCACAAAATCGTGATTTTCTGAAAATATTTCTAAGTGTCAAGGACACTTTTGGAAAATCTTCCCCAGGCTCCTGGAAGCCTCCTCGGTACGCCTCCTGCGGTTTCTCCCTGCCTGGAAGTCTGACACTTGTCTGAAATTTTTAGAGTATGAAAACGCGGTTTTTCACCCAAAATTCGACTTTGCGCCCGTGACTCGCAAACTTCACCCACATTTAGGCGACTGTCCTGGGGTACCTCACAACATATTGACGCCCCCCTGGCGTGGAAGTAGGGGAAACGTGTCAATTTTCACAAAATCGTGATTTTTTTCAAAATATTTCTAAGTGTCAAGGACACTTTTGGAAAATCTTCCCCAGGCTCCTGGAAGCCTCCTCGGTACGCCTCCTGCGGTTTTCCCCCGCCTGGAAGTCTGACATTTTTTACAGTGCGAAAATACGGTTTTTCGCTCAAAATTAAACTTTCCGCCCATGGAACGCACACTGTGCCCCCACCTTGGAGAGTCGCTATGGCGTACTCAGGGTGACTATTAAGCCCACAGACAACCTCCACAGGCCGACTATTAAGCCCCCTCCGTCTTCCGCAGGGCCGACTATTAAGCCCTCCACCGACTTCCGCAGGGCCGACTATTAAGCCCCCCTCCGACTATTAAGCCCCCCTACGGAGTCCACTCAGCCAGCGACTGAAACGTGGTGAGCGGGGTGTGCGCATCCCGGCCGCGCCCAAAGTGCTTCGCCGCGGTCATGGCTGTCGCCACCGAAAACGGCAAATGTTTGTTTCGGCCAAGCTGCAAGGATACATCTCGGAACACAAAAACCAAACCGGTGGGGACATCCTACAGAGAAACACCGAGCCTGCTCTGGGGGGACAAAGACAGAAGGGCGTCCGCCTTCCGAGAGCCCTCACCTGGGTGAGGACCCAAGATGTGCCCTTCTGACAGTGATTACCTCCAGAGAACCAGGACCCCCGTGGGAAGGGTCCTGCCAAGCTCGGGTCGCCCAGATTCGCCTCTCTCACTCGGGTCACGCGCCCAGCCAACGTCCGCAGAAGACTTCCGATAAACACCGAGCCTGCTCTGGGGGGACAAAGACAGAAGGGCGTCCGCCTTCCAAGAGCCCTCACCTGGGTGAGGACCCAAGATGTGCCCTTCTGACAGTGATTACCTCCAGAGAACCAGGACCCCCGTGGGAAGGGTCCTGCCAAGCTCGGGTCGCCCAGATTCGCCTCTCTCACTCGGGTCACGCGCCCAGCCAACGTCCGCAGAAGACTTCCGATAAACACCGAGCCTGCTCTGGGGGGACAAAGACAGAAGGGCGTCCGCCTTCCAAGAGCCCTCACCTGGGTGAGGACCCAAGATGTGCCCTTCTGACAGTGATTACCTCCAGAGAACCAGGACCCCCATGGGAAGGGTCCTGCCAAGCTCGGGTCGCCCAGATTCGCCTCTCTCACTCGGGTCACGCGCCCAGCCAACATCCGCAGAAGACTTCCGATAAACACCGAGCCTGCTCTGGGGGGACAAAGACAGAAGGGCGTCCGCCTTCCGAGAGCCCTCACCTGGGTGAGGACCCAAGATGTGCCCTTCTGACAGTGAAAACCTTCAGAGAACCAGGACCCCCGTGGGAAGGGTCCTGCCAAGCTCGGGTCGCCCAGATTCGCCTCTCTCACTCGGGTCACGCGCCCAGCCAACGTCCGCAGAAGACTTCCGATAAACACCGAGCCTGCTCTGGGGGGACAAAGACAGAAGGGCGTCCGCCTTCCGAGAGCCCTCACCTGGGTGAGGACCCAAGATGTGCCCTTCTGACAGTGATTACCTCCAGAGAACCAGGACCCCCCGTGGGAAGGGTCCTGCCAAGCTCGGGTCACCCAGATTCGCCTCTCTCACTCGGGTCACGCGCCCAGCCAACGTCCGCAGAAGACTTCCGATAAACACCGAGCCTGCTCTGGGGGGACAAAGACAGAAGGGCGTCCGCCTTCCGAGAGCCCTCACCTGGGTGAGGACTCAAGATGTGCCCTTCTGACAGTGATTACCTCCAGAGAACCAGGACCCCCGTGGGAAGGGTCCTGCCAAGCTCGGGTCGCCCAGAT